>NC_133795.1:27720195-27840195 GCF_043250625.1 Sebastes fasciatus
CTCATCGCTCCACCCCACTCACACAATTAGGAGTTTCTCCACTGCTGCTGGCTGACTTCGACGCCGGCGGTTTTCTCCTGCGAGTCCTGTCGCTTTTATTTGTTGGGCCAATATTAGCATGCACATACATTCAAGGAGATCACACGCATATGAATGAGAGTCACAGCATACACGCACATGCTCAGGGCCAAGTACCCACGTGACGGCAAAGCGTATACTGTATAAAAACTACTCTTAAGATGAAAGAGAAAAAAAGTGTTTTTCAGTTGGCTGGTGGTTACCTAGGCAATTAAAGATGGAGCTGAGAGGACGGTTTAGCCTTCCTTAGAGACACACAGAGAGAGAGAGAGAGTGCCGAGGCAACGCGTGAGCTTGAAGAGAGAGAAACGTGACTTCTCTCTGCGCTTTGTGAAATGCAAATGATTCATCCACCAGGGAAAGTCCCCAACTTAAATACTGTATATTCCTGATGAAAGTGAATCTACCACAGCTGCGGTTTACCTAAAGAAACACACGAATGGCAAAAGAGAAGCAGCATTTTGTTTGTCCTGTTTAACCTCAGTATAAAGGGTTCATATTTAGCAAATATATGGAACATTTCCAACAGCCCAGACTGTAACCATGGCAATCCACATTACCTACTTGGTTATTTTCCTCTCCTGAGCCAAAAGAAAACAGCTTGATATAATGGGATGAAGCCAGGCTCTGACACACACACACATAGAAACATAGTAACAGAGGTTCTTTGGCTTTTATTTTCTCTCAAGTGACAGACCATGAAGTCTTCGTGTTCAGAGTTGATACGACTGATTGTTGTGCTACAGAGCCGAGTGGGTATCATGGTTCTGAGGCAGGTCTCAACAACACACCGGCTAAATCCTCGCAAATAGGTATACGAGTGAGAGCAAATCAATACGTGGCTTTTCATTATGGTTCCATCTCCTGGTGCGGGTCGGTTCGCAGTAATGTCAGATAGAGCGGAAATTGAGAGACTCATCAAGGACTTCGGTCTCTTCAATAACGAGCCGCAGGAAAGCGAGGATGTGTCACCGGCGTGGAGCGTCGAGTGAGCTGCTCCACTGGACTCGTTTTGATTTACTTTATCTGCTGTGTGCAGATTCACACACAGTGCTGCACCTGAACCCAATGGATTCCTTATGATAAGGAAACTGCAAACATTCAGGAAAAGCTCACATCTTTAAGACCATTAAAGGAAAACTCCTCCTGCAGATAGAGCGTTAAATTGTCAGTTTGTAATATTGTAATGTATGTAATGCATTCAAAAGAGTTGTGTTTTGATGTTATAATCTACTTTATCTGTTTTTTGATCTACCTTTTGACGATCAGCGGAGCACGTCTAAACATATTGCTTTCATTATGGAGAGAGCATTAGTGATAGTGATGAGCAGTCGTTCCATCCAAGAAAAAAACTGCCTCCTCCTTCATGGATTTCTGACTGTATGATTATTAAAAGTCAAACTGGTGACTAAACATGACGCCAAAAGCTCCGGTTTAACACTGATGCTATTATGACCCATTGTTACCGCAACAACAACTAATTACACTAAAATGATGAAACACATCACCAACAAACAAAATGGTTCAAAAACTACACGGTATATTGCAAATGAATATCCTTTACAGACTACTTGGTGGTGAATCTAGGTACGCAACGTTAAGCGCTAAGCGTAGGAAACAAACGCTTCAGTATGTAATTACGCCCGAGTTAGGCCCCATTCACATTGTCGAAATCAGCTAAATTTCTCCAAGACAACAAACTCTTTCTAGCACTCCTTTCTCCCAACTCTCACTCACGTTTCCACCGTTGTCTACTGGCAACAAGTCACCTCTAACGAGATTTATAAACAAGACTTCTCCTTGAGCGAGACTTGGTTAGACACAATAACAAACAGACCGGATCAAGTAAAAGGTAAAGATACACTTTTTATTTCTCTGTAGGGTCTTTTCCATAATATTGTCAGACACTTATAATAACAATATTACCATCCCGAAAGGATTACATTGCAGCCTGTTTTCTCGGCTGCAGTGCTCTCGTTCAATACTGGACCAATTTAAAAATAAATGTTGTCCCAATTAGTTGCTTAGACACACAAAAAAATAGGGTCAGGTTGAAAAATACCCCTACATGTAAGAAAGGCTTCTTGTTAAAAGTTTTAAGTCTCAAGCGCAATCCAAGATAACCCTAGTGAAATATTTCAGGGCCCTCCAGAGCCATATTTCACAACTGTTTTTACAGGCTGAATCATACATCAAGACAAAAAAAGGTGGAGTTCCTCGGCAAATACAATTGATCCCATGTGGATAGTTGGGCTGGGATAATACGCCGTTCTCCCCATTCGATACTCTCCCGACACTTGGGCGCCGATTCGATATGTATTGCAATTCTACAAGTATTGCAATACGATATTACGATTTATTGCCTATTACCTTTTTTAACACTAGACCATGAGAAAAGGTGGAATTATACACTTAAAGGGACATTTACTTTGGAAAATATCTAAATTAATACTGTAAAAATGTAGATTAAAATGATTAGAATGAGATTTCTGAATGCTGCTGCTGTAACTGCGCCATTAGTAGCTAGCTGCACTTAAAATGACTCAGAGGCTGGCTGCGGGGGGCCATTACATGTGGGCAGCACCAACAACGAGCGTCCCCCGTCAGCTGCCAACTACTGTGGCGACAGTGACAATTCGCCCCATGGGCACAGTGCACCTGACTGCTGCCCTACTGGGTACATAGCCTTCAACTATAGGTCTTATATAGCATTCATCTACTTTTATCCAATATTGAATGTTAAAAAAGGTATGACAACAAAGCAAGTTGAGTACTAATCACATGCTTTCTATTTTCCCCCTCTAAGTTCTGTCATACTATGTATTCACCATTATTGTAAGGGGGAAGTTGATTTATCAGAAGATAGAGGAAGAAATTTGAATAAGTTTTCAGTTGTACTCAATTTACATTGATTTGACACACTGTACTTCAAGGTGACATTTGATGGGACTGCATCATTGGAGCTAAATAGATGCAGTCTTGCCCGTACATTATAGACTTACCTTAGGTATTCCTTCTCATCAATCTCTAGGCCAACAGATATCTATTTTCAGGTTGGTTTTATTGTAGTATTTATGCAATATTATTTGTGTACAATTTGATTTGTATAAATAGCTACATAAAAAGGTTTTATTAACCAAATAGTTTACATATATGTACAAACTGTGGAAATGGATGTTGTATGTATAGAAATGCATACAAAAATACATTTGAATTGGCATATATCACTAAGATATGCATATAAATATATCCAAGTCACATGCGATGATCATGCATGCAACTGCTGAATTAGGGTACTGTTATATATATATATATATGTATATATATATATATATATATAGCCTTGCAGGGTTAAAAACCTACTGGGCCAGAACTAGTTCAGATCTGGTTTGGTATTAAAGTGGCCTGCTGTTACACACGTCAGCAATGATATTTTATTTTACTACTTTGAAATCTAGTTATGTAGTGTTGTTGTTGTTGTTGTTGTCCTTGGGTGTTTTCAATTGCTAACAAATGCATTGCTTTTTTCTCTAAATTATTTATTGCTCCTCTATTAATATTTTTATCTTTCATATATAATATATAAATGCCTGGTATTCATTATTTTGCCCTGGTGAAAAAATAGTCTTACTCTATGTATTTAAATTCATGCAGTGGTAATAATGCAGAGACAACCACAGAAGCCACAATTTTTCCAGTAGATTGTTATGAAAGGGTTCCCGTGTTCAGCTTGGTTGAGCTTCTCCTGGCATGATTCATCTCTTTCCTTCACTTCCACTGACCCCCCATTCCCCTCTATAAAACCAGCCATCTATTTCTCTCCGAGACCATCCATCCATTTCAAATATTTTACCTCAGAAAGCCTTTGGCGCCAGTACGTTCCTACCACTAGTTTTGTTGCTGCGCAAAGAACTAAAGTCATTATAATAAATGTATTTATGTGTTCCAAATGAAAGACAGTGATTTTTGTTTTTGCCTTTGAGTCTCAAAGTCAACCAAATGCAATAAAACTACATTTCCCAATAATTATTGTCATGAAATTGTACATAAGATACTTAGAAACCACTATAGTTGATGGCGGTGAAATGCTGAATAAATATCTTTTAGACAAGGAAAAGAAAACGTGCAGCAGAGCAGAGCGTGTATGACTAATGGTGGTCTCTTAAACATGTGTGCGTGTTTGTGCGTGCATGAGCTCCCTGTTTGTCCGTGCTTTTGTGTGAGCTTTTCATCAGAGCATTATGAGTCAAGCTTTGGGGAAGCAGAGCCCTTCACCACTGATTATACTCTCTCCTGCTTATTAATTGACAAAATAATGAATGAATACCCATCCATTATATATGGACACCCACTACTAATGGTAACCATACTCTAATTAGCAAGCAAACTAATTCACCTGCCCCGTCGTTACGTGAGCCAATGTTTCATTAATACCTACCTTTATTAAATTCAGATACATAATGATAATCTACATTTGGACTTCGGGAGCCATTTGTACGCTGGAGGTTGGTACACTGATGGAAAATAGCTCTGACTCATATCAGCTGATTTTTGTGGGCATTGTATTGGGTTAGAAATAGAGCAAAAAACGTAGGTAGAATAGCTGGAAGTAGCTAATACTGTAACTTGCAATACTAAATTGGTCAACAGTATTTTTGCATAATACAGAGTTTCTCTCAAAAACACTGGTGTGTCTAATGACGTGCATTATTGTCCTGCTACGCAATTAACTGGGTTGACACGGCAATAAAGTATTGAACTTGACCTATAGAGAGTTATACTGCAGGCTACAACAGGCCTATGTGTCTGTCTACTCATGTGGAGATGATACACTTTAGCGCTAAGCTACTGAAAATGCATTTTTTTGTGTGTGTGCAGCCAGAGAGCTACCTTCCCAAGTAACAAGTGCCTGTGGTTCTGTATTAGCCAGCAATCTCTCTCACTTACAGTGCATTTCTCTCTCTCTCTCTCTCTCTCTCTCTCTCTCTCCATTCACAGTGGATAAGTCGCAGAGCGGGTAGACAGAGAATAATGACGTTGAGCATGCACAACAACTGCCTCCCTAGGAGAGGGCCCCAGGGAGCATTTTGCAGTATTATGCAGTCAGCCATAACTAAAACATCATTACAACCCTATTCACACACAGCCCTGACCAAGAGTACGGACTGGCTGGAGAGAGGGGATGAGTGGATGGATGGATGAATGGATGGATGAATGGATGAATGGATAGATGGGACTAATGATTATTTTCATTATCAAATAATATGCCGGCTATTTTCTCGATAAATCTGTAAATCGTTTGATCTATAAAAGGTCTGAAAACTGTGAAAAATGCTCGTTATGATTTCCCACAGCTCAATGAGATGCATTCATATTGCTTGTTTGCTTATTTGACTAACAATCCAAAACCCAATTCAGTTTACTGTCATATAAAACAAATAAATTGTATAATTTGCTTACAACTGAGAACATTTAATTGACTAAAAAAATCAATAGTTACAGATAATTTTTTGATCATTGCAGCTCTAGATAATAGAATGGATTGGATTGATTCCGTAGATCGTATAACATGTGAGCGGTTACCATGGTTTAATGTATTGAACACCAATATGTCCAAATTCAATTTGGTACTATGTTTTTCATGTCACAGATGTTACCCGTCATTGCCTCTACCTGTAGTACAGTGACACTGAGGCCATTGCCTTCAGGTTGCTTCTAGAGCTGCACAATTAATCAAAAATATAATCTATATATATATATATATATATATATATATATATACTGCATATATATTGCAAATATATTTGATTGATTTTCAAAGTTTTTATCCCACAAGAGTAGAACATATAAAACATATACAGCATATTTGACTAAAAATTTCAATTCACTTACTCAACCCCCAACTACAAAGAGGCACCATTCAACAAATACGTTAACAAATTGAAGTCCTCATTACCATCCCTATCACCGATCATCATCCCTATCACTAACCCTAACCCTAACCCTAACCACCCCACCCACCTGCCCATATGATTACAGGTTACAGAATGGCGCAATATTTGTTAAAAGGCGAAATGTGTGTCAAAATACCATTTTAAATTAAATATTGAAGTGCTGCAGAGATGTCCTGGCTTAAACATAATATTCTACAGAATTAAGAAAGCATCTTTGTTTGGTATAGATCGGCTGTAGATAACTAACTTTGCTGTACTCTGCTGTTGGAAAATCCCTCGCTTCGTGTGCAGCGTGAAATGAAATTGCAGTTGCACTTATTATTGACTATTGATTTTCTTTATTAAAGCCACGTAGGTTTGTTTGGCTGCACTGTAAACAGATACTCCAGTTGTTTATCTGTCTGACAAGCCGTAGCTGCTCAAGGAGTGGTTGCTGTAATAATAACCAGCACCTAACAGTAGGTGTCGCCAAATAAACCAGGAATGAAATTTTACGGATTACAGTTTTTATTTTTTTATTGCAACTTATATGTGTGCTCACTTACAGTATTTCAGTCTCACTAACCTTTATAATTACTATTTATGTTCGTGTGTATACAGTCAGGCTGTTCTCATACACTGTTCGTAGCTATTCCTACGAAAAGTAATTACATGTAATTCGTCAAATCAATTGGTATGTAATCTATGTATTCATGAACCAGGAAATTTAAAGAGTGACAAACTCCTCGTAGGGAGGAGGACGGGGTGGATCGGTGGGGCAGAAAACACTGCATTTTTTACCCCGTGTGAAACCTGAAGTCAGCGTTGATTTACTGGTCAGGTAACTTCCATACTTAAGTTACACCACTTCCATAGTTATTTTAACCCAAACCACGATCTTCTCCTCAGCCTAACTAAGCAATTTTGTTGCCTAAACCTAACTAAGTTGTTTCCTGTGAAGACATTATTTTACTTTGAAAAGACTGTATGCATGTAACAAGTTGAAATTGTCACGTGTTGCTGGACATTCGTAGGAAAACACACGGAAAATGAGGAACAACTTTTCGTAAGATATCATACAAACCGTTGCATGAGGACATGTTGATACAGTACTATTTATTTGTGTTTGTGTATAGCAGATGCTCATAATACATGATATTTTTTAAAGGCACTTTTTTATACTCGTACTTATACTGCTGTGTTACTTCACTTTCTCCACATGGGATCAATAAATTGTTTCTTATCTAACAGAAGTAATAATGTTCGCAATGTTCTCTAAATAGGCCTCCAGACTGTGATCTAGCCGGCTCTCAGCAGTCGGCTGACCTGCTGGGGCCAAAGGCTGTCCAGGCAGAACTCATGAGCAATATTCAATTATGCACACGTTACAAAAAACACTCACTCATTAAACTGGAGCGAATAAACCAAACTGACACAATAATGAGCGAATGAATACATAAATGGAAAAAAACTGCAGACGGTAACAAACATTTGGAGAAGTAGCATGAAATCACTTTTGCTTGCTAACAAGAACCCAGAACAGCTCCTCTTAATGCCGAACCATAAACAACGAGTGCTCCGACTGTCCGATCAAACACTGTTTTCACACTGTAGCTGGTGACGGGATCAAAACTTTACATGGTTCAGTCCATGTAGTAAATTTGTTACAATGTGAAAACATGTAAAAATGGCACTATCCACATTTAAACACTGTATAGCGAGACATAAACCACGACTCTGAAAGTCTCGATGTGAGCTGGAACACAACGTCCATCATTCTACATCTGCCGAGGAAACAACTCTCCACTTTAGGTGTCCATCAACCTGCATCACTACACATTGCAGACAGTAACAGCTTCCCCTCTTGTGCTTAAAAAAACAAGACATGCTCTACACAGCAAACCCTTTCTGTGCTGCAAATGGATCACCAAAAAACCTCGGCTTCCCTTCAACTCGTCGTGATTGCATCCCACCTCCTTGCACCGCTGACACTCCACTTGCTCCAAAAGAGAAAAACCTGCAGATAATTAACAATATGGTGGGAGAGCAACATGACGGCTTATGAATATGCAAATCAGGCCTTGACTCAACATGCATCCACTTCTTTTCTTACAACCTTTTTTTTTATAATTTCCCTGAGAATTATGCCTTTCATCTTTGCATGCTTATATAAAAAAAAAAAAAAGGTGCGCAGTGCACAAACACACACACACACACACGCACAAACACCTCCACCCTGATGCTGTGTGTAACTCTGTGCTTTCCTCTCCCGGGCTGTGACCCAGCCGTGTAATGAAGGCTATAAATCAGCACCTTGGACAGCGCTAGGCAGCCCTGAGCTCCTGGATGTACATACTACTGGAGTCAGGCAGGGGGAGAGGAGGAGGAGGAGGAGGAGGAGGAGGGAGGGAGGGAGGCCGCTTTCAGCACCGGGGGAGAGCGGACAGCGACAGCCTCTGACATTCCTACTGTAAAGAGGCGAAAAGCCCTCCCTATCTGCAGCTGCCCCGCAGAGTACTGATGACTAAACAGAGTTATTCAGGTTGTTGCACAGCTAGCTTAGCAGGGCTGTGAATCAGATGAAAGGGATGAGGGGGATATGTGTGTGAATGAGGTCCTATCCTGAGAAATGCTGCTACTGCAGAGTGACAAAAAGAGAGAGGGAAAGGGAGAGAGTGACACAGGGGCAGGACCAGCTCTTTGCACATCACATGCATAGATTATATCTATGCATTAACCCTGGAACAGACAAAAAGGAACAGCCTGACAGATGAAACTGACATCTACATAAAGCAGGAGAGGTGATGAGCTACAACCACTTCTCACACACACATTAGTGCTCAGTATGAACACGCGTGCCAACTTTAAAACTCTGTTCTGCACACACATGGATGCATACACACATATATGTAAATGAGACGGTAAATTCGATAGTGCTTAAAGGTAGAAGCACACACACAGAGACGGCAACGCTTGAGTAATCTTGTTAGCTTAACACTCCTGCATGCGCCGCTATGTGGCTTTATGTCACGCCTGCTAACCTGCCCTTGATGGTTTCAATTCGTCGCACTTATAAACGGGGTCGCGCTTCGACCCTGTCGCCCAACCTCTTACAACCGCTGTCCGTGCTTCTTAGTGAACTGTTGTAATCCCCCCCTCACAAAAAAAAAGAAAAAAAAGAGATGCCCGCATTAAGTTAAATATTCATGTTCCCAGCGCTGGTCTATTTTTATCATTAAGCCCTCACAGGTAGGAGAAGCAGCATAGTGACTGTTCTCTCATCCGCAACCGGCTGTCTCACCGGTGCATCCCTGAGAGTCCCGAAAGACAACATCAGGGAGATTTGTACCAGAACGCAGAATGGGAGACATGAAAGAGTGAGAAAAAAAAAAAAAAGCTGAGACGAATGTAGAGAGCAAAAAAAGAAAAGAAAAAAGCAGGCAGTGAAGGAGAGAAGCCTTGAGAGAGAAAGAGAGAGGTGCGCAGAGCTACTTCAATCCTCAACATATAGCAGAGAGGAAAAGGGAGACTGCTGGTGTGCAGCTCCTGCAGATCCTCAGCTCGAATGGGGCTCAAAACGGTCGGCAAACTTTGAAAGTTACCTGGGACTTTTAACGCCATTCATGACTTAATACTGTTCCCAAATGTGCAGTGCCTGTCATTCGCACTTAGAGGAACAGGTTCAATTTTTGCCTGGCCCCTGAGAAGGTATGCTCTCTCTGGTGAACAGCACATTATAAGAGCACTCCTCAACAACACAGCACTGCACAAACCAGCAACCCACAGGTTTTCTCCAGAAATCCCTGCAGAGACCAAGGACCGGGCTGAGCGATGGGGATTGAACAGGAGGGCTGATTTTGACAGCTGGGGGCGATGGGATTAGCAGCAGCAATGGTGGCTTGGTATCTGTAATTGTGAGTGGTTGTGTGTGTGCATGTCAGTGTGTGTTTCGTGTGAGCGTGCACATGCCCATACCGCCTGTCCACAGAGTGCCATATGTGGCGGGAGCATTTTGCCATGAAGAATGAATGAACAGCTGCAACAGAAAACATTCTGAATTGTGTATGCATGTTTGATTGTTTGCGTGTGTGTGTGTATTAGTGCAAGTGTGTGTGTATGTGTGTGTGTGTGTGTGTGTGCCGGACAAAGCTGTAATGCCCTTACACTCGCCATCCATCGTATGGAGTGAGCCCATTACTATTCCTGTCACAACAGCCTTGCAGTAAGAGCAGCAGCAGAGGAGGCAAGGAGGCCGACCACCGTACAGTGCTGTAACACACACACACACACACACACACACACACACACACACACACACACACACACACACACACACACACACACACTTCCTCTTCCAATGACTGCTCACTCCCATCAGTGTAAACCTAAATTGTGCATGTTGGGTGCTTTACGAGGCATTTCATGTGCACCATATATTCACTCTCCCTCTGTGTGTTTGCGTGGGCAGATGTACAGTATCGGTGTGTCTTGCATTGCCATATGAATGCCCCTTGTTTATGCATTTATGTTCATGTGTGTGTGTGTGTGTGTGTGTATGTGACTGCATGACACATCCCATCACTCACCCTGGCTCTGCGCTCCCCCGTCCCCCTCCTCTGTGTCGGTCAGGTTGTTAAGCATCCCGGCTCTCCTCTACGGTCACTCGTCTTCTGCTGCGGAGCGGTGTCACCGATCGAGCTCTCGGCGGCTCTCCCTGCGCTCCACCCACTGCGATGCGGCCGCAGAAAATCGCGGGGAAGCAGCAGTGTAGAAAAATATGCCAGCCGGATCCTCCTCGCTCCTCTTCTTCGCTCCTCGCTGCCCGTAGGATGCACGAAGAGAGGCAGCAGAAGAGAGGGAAGGATTTTTTTTTTCCTCCCTCTGTAGATCCTCCTATTGACGTCTCTTCTCCGCTGGCTTGTAAGCGTGACTCTCTCTCTCTCTCTCTCTCTCTGTTGCTCCCCCTCTCTCTCTATCTCTTACTCTTCCTCTCTCTGTTGCTCTCTCTCTCCAGGAGAAGGAGGAGGGAAGAGGGAAGCTGCAGGAGTTTGGTGGATGATGGAACGCCTCAAAGCAGCACACTTGCTCTCTCCCTCCTTCCTTCTCTCTGTCTCTCTCTTTTTTTTTCTCACTCCTGATCTCGATCTCTCCCACTCACAGATACAAAAAAAAAGCACTCACTCTCCCCTGGTGAGATGATGTTGCTCAGTCACTGTAGCTGCCAAAGTAATTGCATATTCAAGCAGTATAGTGTGATTTCTTCTATATCTATTTCTCCAACTCCCTCCCACCCTACTTCCCTCTCCTCATCACGGCTGTCAGACAGAGAGGTGATTGGGGAAGTGGAATTGATGCTGTTAAAGAGAGAGCAGGCGGTAGCCTCGCCGCTCTGATGTTTTCTGTCCACAGAGGTGCATTATGCATCGGCTTTTTCCTCCTGTCAGCTTTGTAATAAGCCGCCGCGCTCACTCCCCACTTTAATGTCAGATGCAAATAGAGCCTCTGTTTCCTTCAAGGGATGAACAAGCCCCATCAACATCATCTGTACGCTGTTATGATAAACACGGAGAGTGATGTACTCACACACATGGAAAGACACACTGTATCAGCAATACAGCCATCACTTTGGTTCAGTATATGCATAACATACACCTGCCTCTCTGTTGGCAGCTATTAAAACAGAGCATGGTTCTTTATCTTTTACATTTCTTCTTTTAATCCACCATTTAGAGACGTTTGGTCCCAACCTAGATGCTGTACTGTATGGTGTTGGCACGGCATTGAAACCTCGCTGTCAATTAGGCCGGTCTCATTTTGATGCATGCAGATTCATTTTGATCTGGTACGCTGTGTGCCGTGTGCAAAAAAGAAAACGTGTGTAGTATGAAGACACTCAGCGCCTGTGTGTGTTTCTACGTGCGTCCCAGCGGTTGTGATCCCACACCAGAGATATGAAAGCAATTAATCTTGGTTTTAGTCATGGTGGCGCTGATGCACAGAACAGATTTCAACAAAAAAGAGAAGGAGGGAAATATATAACAGCACGCTAAATTTATTACCGATGTCTCAAACAAAAACTGGTTTTGTCAAGGTGCAATTACCTTGACGAAGAAGAACCAATACCTTGAAGCTTGGCAATATATTTCTCTACTGAGCTGTGTGTGTGTGTGTGTGTGTGTGTGTGTGTGTACGGATACATTTCTGTCTCTCTTTGTTCATTAGTACTCACACCATAGCCGGCAGTTTGCTTGCAACAACAAAAGACGTACAAATGAAATTACATTATCCACGAGGGGAGAGCCTTTGCATTTACATTCAGTAGAAACATTCAGTTGAATTGTGTCCTGAATAACCGGCTCATCATTGCATAATGTACATTATACTAGCTATCATTTCGAGCGAGCAATCTGAATGGTTAAATGTGCATGACATGAGAATTATGCAGATTATAGAGAGGCAAAGTCCCGCACCCTTTCGGTGAACCCCATGGGACCTTATTTTGGAAAAAATATGAACCATAGTCAACAGCGAGAGACAAATATTTTTTTGATCCTGTTTGAATTGCGCCATGAATCACACATATGATGTTTGTCAATTTAATAGATAATTAAGTCAAACTGTTGAAGTATAAGCCTGTAAAAATACGTAATAAGAAAGACTACACACCCAAAAGTCGTGCAAGTGACGTCTCTCTCACTGAAGCTACGATGCCTGTGTGTTTCTACTGAGATGTACTCACACCAGCAATGTGTCTCGCTCGTTCTTTCGCTTCTCGGTTGATAAAAACACCAGGAGTCACACTGGATAAACACATCAGGTAAGATAACGTTTCTTTTGTGTATGGTCATAGCTAAGTTATCTAGCTAGCTGGTGTTGGTGACGTATGTTGTGCGAGACGAGAGATGTAGTTCACTGAGCGGTTTCACACAAAACTAAATGATACTACGACAAACCCACGGCAAACCGCCACTTTCTTGACTTGCAAAACATCACCATCAACAAACATGTGTGATTCATGGCACAAAAAATATTTGTTTTTTAAATGACAAGGAGGTAAACAGCTTTGAGGAAAACAGGAGGACGTGTGTATTATTAATAACACAAGTGCATTATTAACTGTTATAATGGGTACTTTGCTGATGGGGGAACACTACATGGACATTCCTCACACACTGAACTCGGATGGTACTGTACCCACAATCCTCGTAAAGCACTCCATTTCATGCATTTCTGCTTTAACACACCAGCTGATGTGCAGTATGTTGTAGTACTGATCCATTCTAGACATCTACTATTAATGCGAGTCCTGCCCTGTAACAGGCACTGTCGGCTAGTCATTGACTCCTCAACGATTGTGGTCATTACTGCTGTCATTTGCATGGATTGAAGACTAGTAAATGGTTAACTTAATTATGTGCTATGTATACCGAGCTTGAAGGACAACAACCCAGCTCAATGTCCACTCAGAGTTTAGGTATTTATATGAAATGTCCATCTCGGGATGAGCATTGCAAAGTGGCTTTTTCTATAAATTATGTGGTATATGGCATTGGTCCATGATTTGTAAAAAATAAACATAAAATAAATAAGGGACGCGAGAGTGAAATAGATTTACAACATCATGTTTTCCTAAAATTAAATTTTTTCCCCGTTTTGGACCTGGCGGTCATACTAATATTTTAACTGGTAATGCGGTTGGCTATTACTGTGTTCACACTACGAGCGACACAGCAACAGGCTACAAGTCATTTTCAATGGAAGCCGGTGACATGAAGCTACAAATTCACGCCCAACACTTGCGTGACGGCCGCAATGTGCTACAAATAAAGTTGAGCTGGTTTCAAATTTTTTAGCGCTCCATTGATGCGGTGAAACATCAACCAAGATGTTTTTGTTTCACCCTATTCCGTTCCTTATACAAACTGACAATTAACGACTTAACTAAGTCAACGACCGCTTGAGCAACACTTCAACTGCGACTTGGTGACAATGTAGCTGGCCACACTTGGCCGTTTTGTGTCAAACAGTGCCAATAGTTAGGTCTGGAAACAGGTTTATGCATTGTAATTACTGTGTGTACTATTGACATCATGCCTCTTGAAATTAATGTAGGTGTACCTAGATTTTTCTGTATTTATTTTAATAAATACAGAAAAACTGTACAATTCACAGTGCCACTCATCTTCTGTGTTAAACTTGATAAACAAATGATGAAAAAGCAAGTTGGTCTGGCAAAAGAAATGAACAAAACCTGCCAGCTAGTTATTATGGACAACTCAGGTAGTGCTGATACACTCACATGTGCAACACATAACACAACACACCCTTTTAAATCAGATGATCTATTTAAGCTCTCAATGCACAGCTCACTCCACTGGTCTGCCTACAGTAAGGTGCTGCTACACTACGACACCACCACATCCTCACTGCAGCTGCTTACATCTAAATCAGCCAACATCCACTCCAGCATCCACCTGTAGACTCAAATTCTCTCCAACAAGAGGTGGAGTGAGGTTATCATCACTACAAATCGTTCTCTCTCTGAGCAGGTTTAAATGTCACAGCCTCGACACCAAACATTAACTGTGCAGACGTCTGAACTCACATATCGATACGACCGCTCTGTGTGAGCTGGACGAATGAAATAGAAACTTATTTTTCAAACATCCAAACCAGCTGACGCTAGCTAACACACTGCCAAATATCTGCAATATTTTTGATTAAGGGGGGGAAACAAGGTTGGCAAAGAGCCGACTGTAAATTTGAGTAATTCGTTGTTATACATCGTCGAGTGATGTAACGTCTTGTTTGATTTGAACACTGACCCTGAAATAGGGCTCCTTCATAACAACAGTGCATGAATTTGCATTTTCTAAATCAAAAACACTTGAAAGGCTGCTGCATGCCAATCATGATGTAACTTAATACCTTCTCTGCTGACTCCCTTATGATGCCATCACATAATGTTAAAGCATTGCATAAAAACATGTATTATATGACCAGTTGTTGAAATAGTCCCTGTGCTGAGTTTTGTGGGGAAGAAGGGAGAGGACAGGGTGGTCGATACATCACCTAAATAGAACAAGGGACAGGAGAGAACATGTACCTGTCGGGCAGATGATGGCAAAGACATGCGTTTACGTCTGCTAACTATTTCCAGAATGTGGTCTATTGCGTTCATCTGTCAGTCACCGCCACCTTTACACCAGCCTGCTGGGTTTCCAGAAACACCCAATACAAAGAATACATTATGGCATCTGCAAGATCACAAAATAAAGCAGGTGTTGGAACCCAAAGTGGGTTGGTTTGACATCAAAATTGTTTCGTCTTTGCACCATTTCTATCTTCATATGTCGGGTGACAAGAATATATTGTGCTTCAAGGCAATGACAAGGAGGAACGTACGAGGAGGACGGCAGACGAGCACTGAGTGCACTGGAGCAGAGGGACCTGCTGGCACAGCAGCTGTTTTCCAATAGAGAGTAAGAACAAACAGAAGGCTCAGTTACACGTCCTAAAATCAAAGAAGATTTATTGATAAGACAAGACAGAGTTCTAATAGAGAGCATTTATAAACGTCAATGTTGTAATGCATTTCTGAAAAATAATGTTAGAAAAAGTTGATTAAAAAAGTTATTTCATGGTTAAACAACACTCAACGCGATTTCGAATGTGGTTTTGCATCCAGGGATTTACAAACAGAAACAGATTTAATCAAGTAGGTGTGAGGTGAACGTGGCTAGCTTTAAGAGCGCTTCAAATAAAAGCACATGTTATTTTCCAAAGAAGGAAATTCATTGGTCATAGGTACAAGACGATGTTCCTGTGCTGTGCTGCAAGCAGGCTGCAGCGCTACCGTTAGTAGCTATACGTATGAAAGTAATGCTCTGTAATTTGTATATATCCAACAAAATCTATTCGTATGTATCCATGTAATCGTGAACCAGGAAGTATAAAGAGAAACAAACGCCGTGTAGGAAGGAGGTTGGGGTGAATGGGTTGATCAAACTAAGTAGTTTTCTTGCTTAAACCTAACCAAGTAGTTTTCTTGCCTAAAACCAAGTAGTTTTCTTACCTAAACCTAACTAAGTAGTTTTTTTTTGCCTACACCTAACTGAGTATTTCAAGCGTAGTTATTTTAACCCAAACCACGATCTTTCCCTAAACTAGTCAATCTTTTCCTAAACCTAACAAAGTAGTTTTGTTGCCTAAACCTAACCAAGTTGTTTCTTGTGAGGATGGAAGTTTATTTTGAAAAGACTGTATGCATGTAACAAGCGGTAAGTGACACGTGTTGCTGGACATTCGTCCAGGAGTTTGGAGTAATAACTTTTGGTAAGATATCATACAAACCGTTGTATGAGGATACGATGGAGCTGCAAGAGCGGTCCATTTCACTTGTAACTTGTGTACCAAGGGTTTCTGGAGACAAATTCAAATACTCCTTCATTTTCGTGTTTTTTTTTCTTATTCGGTTCAGTTCAAGCCATCAGAAAGTCTAATGAATGCAATCCAAATTTTTTCTGTGGGCACTATTCTGTGCGTGTACTGCTGACTCACTCGGGCATCTGAAGGCTTTCTTATTTCTTAAGCAGCATGGCTTGCTGACAACTTAACAGTGTCTTGTCTACAAACAGGGCCCTGTTATTGGATTAGCCCAAACCCTTACAACACTCAGACGCTGCCAAAAGCAACTCTTCTACTACAGTATGGGAGGTAGAGGCAGTGAAAACTACACAACGATAGTAGATGCATGTAATACTACAATGGTACTAAAATTGGGACCTTCCTTCTGAGTGCCTGTATGTGTGAGAGAGAGCATAAAAATACATGCACTTGAGCCTAGGGCCATTCTAGTCAAAAGCCAGAGTCAGTGAAAATAAAAAAAATATATGGTGTAGCTACAGGGTTGTGGGTTTGGCAGTGTGTGATAAAGAGACACAGACAGAAAGAGAGCCGAACAGAGAGACAGAAGTCGACAAATAAGAGGATTTTATGACTAAATGCAGATGCATGACTCACACGTTTTCCTGAAGTCGTACTTGTTATCTGTGCCTGATTACATTCGTGTGAGCCGGCATTCATGTGTGAACATACTTGTGTGCAATTTCGTCTGTATGTCACGTTTTCCTCAGAGGAGTACTCCCCCTACCAATTAATCACCTTTGAGAGAACAATTTTCAAAAGTTTTTTTTTGAAAACTGAAAGGCTACATTTCCATTTTCGAGGGGTTCGATTGCGGGCTCATTTAAATGTCATGAACTTAGAGCTGGGCTCCAAACAGGAGCCGGAACGGGACAATCTTTGTTGAGTAATGTTTTACTAAATGGAGCCATGCTGAGGTCATATTGACCTGGTGCGCTCCACTCAAGAGCCTACTAATGAAGTAGAGGAACTCACACACTCCAAATACTTTTAATGACGGCAGGCCGTGGTCAAAATAAATTCAATTATGGTTGTGAGCAGGGCTCGCTGACCTCTTGTGACCTTGTGTCATCAAAAGGAGCAGGGGTGAGAGAGAGATGAAGGGAGGATGCTGGCCTTCAAGAGATACAAGGAGGAAATGGATGTGAGCTGAGTCAAAAAACAAAGGGAAGAGGAAAGAAATCACGTAGGATTTTGAGCAAAAACTATAAGATCTCTAACTGACTTAGTCAAGCAAAGAGAAGGATTTAGTGTGCTATGGTGCATAGGACAATGCATCTGAGATGATGCTAAACTAGACTGCCCCGTCCACTAAATCTTACACCATGTAATGAAGTACAGCTCTTGGTGAAGCTAAATAAACACAGGATATTGATGGAAATTGATACCACTCTCATGTCTGTATGATAAATATGAAGCTACTGCCAGCAGCAGGTTAGCTTAGCTTAGCATAAAGACTGGAAACAGAGGGAAAAAGCTAGCCTGGCTCTGTTCAAAACTAACAAAGTCTGCCTACCAGCATCTCTAAAGTTCACTAGTTAACTAGTATTGTCTTATTTATTGTAGTATTTATCTAGTGTACTATTTATAGATTTTAAGGGCTGAGAGAGAGCCAGGGTACAATGCATTTCATTGCATTTCACTGATGCATATGACAAATACACTTGAAACTTGAACTTAACATCGTATACTGTAGCTCGTTTGTTTAAGCCTGAAGTCTCCACTGGTTGCCAGTGACAACAAGTACAAGCTTTGCTCCCTTATTAGAGAGAGACTTTGTCCGAAATCACTCACTACTCACTATATAGTGGACTAGTGAGTTTGCCATTTTGTTGTGCTGTCCGAATGAATAGTGAGAATTATTATACCCTATATAGTGGACTCAAAGTATCCCACATTGCATCGTGAAAAGTAGTGGACAAAAATGGTCTTTAACTGAGCACTATATACCATCATGCATTGTGCTGAAGGAAAAATGGCAGACGGACGAGAGGAGAGCAGCGCGATTGAGACAAATCCATGACTTGCGGCGCGGAAATAATAATAACACAAATGGCCACAAAGTACTTTGTATTTATTACTTTGGGGAAATACGCCTATTGCCCCCACATTCACTATTGCTGTTAATTCTTACCTTTCAGAATAAAAGCCCGAGACACATACAGTACGTTGCATCACTGCTTACCGAGGGGAACTGCAATTCACTCGGAGCATTTCGCTAAGAGACAACTCAACAAAATAGCTGACAATATGTATTTATCACAAAAATACAGGCATTCATTATGGATGGTCTATCAGCAGACGTTGATCTGGCACTTTTTAACTGTGCGACAGCAATGACGTAATTAACGACACAGAGAAAATGACCCGAGTATTGATTTTTTTTTTTACTCGTGCAGTGTGAGCCACGTCAATGAGACATTTCCATTGCCTTGTGATGATCAATAAAGTTTTTTCTGACTCTTATTCTGATAACACTATGTTGTGTCACAATTTTGAGATGTAGTTTTCCTGATTTACCTGACATGCAAGGACGCTTACAAGATGTAAGCGGAAATGCATACTAGGTCCAAACTGGGCTTTCAGGAATCAATTACTGGAGTAAAAAAAACTCTATCTTAATAAATCCCCTGTCTTATACATTTTGGACCAGTTCCAGGTTTTTTCATGACACACAAAGGTTAAACTGCTACACACTCTCTCACTGCACAGCGGTGAGCGTCTCAAGGAGCCTGGGTTGTTATAGGATGAGACAGAGCGAGAGGACAACCACTTCCAACCTACAGTATCAGTAGCAGAGCCTCGTTTCCTCATGTGTTGTGGTGTCTTGGACTCCTGCCAGATCATTATGGTCTGTCTGAGCACCTCCAAAAGTCGACAAGGGCATGGAGCATTTATACAGCATCTAGCAGCCACAAAAAAAGCTAAAGCCCTGGGCACAAAGTTAAACTTCAACTGGACACAAAAGATACAAAGACTAAACAAAACAAGAAACAAAAATTCCCAGGAAGCTTAAAAAGGTGTCTCTCCGTGACTCATCTCTGAGTGCACGGCGAGAGGAGCGTCAAGAGTTTTGAAATGAAACGGCATCTGTAATATTCTCTCTGAATTCCCTCAGTGTCTGATATCAAAAAATATTTTGAGTGAGAGGAGGCGCTTAAATAATGCAAAACGCAGGCTCTCTTGATCTGTCCAAAAAAAAAAAAATCACAACCAGAAAAGGCTCAGTCAGCATTAGACACATCTAAGCCACCAATCTGATCCCAAAAATGACAACGTTCACAACAGGTTTGTGTGTGCTTCACACAGCAGGACCTAGACATTTACACAATCACAATCTATGTGTGTAGAGTTTATAGTTGATCAGCCCAAAATATCCCTCCTAAGTCAAATCTTTACATGATGATGGCTGCAATGAATCAAATCGAAACTGCATTGTGATAAATAATGCATTTTGGTTTTCTGTCGCAGCCATTTCGGGAATGAAATATGCAAACATGGAAATGACTTTCATAAACATAAAGTGAGGCGGATATGCAGAGAGAGAGCTATTGCAGAGCCACAGTGAAACAATTTGAGAATGCAGTTTGTTAGTACAATACCCGAGCACTTCTGTTGATGAGTTCAGCTCGATTGTATTTCCCATGTGTCTTATTCTCTTTCTCTCTCTCTCTCTCTCTCTCTCGACTGTAAATCTGATCAGGCTCTGCTCAAAGAACGGCTTAATATCCTCCTACGGCAAGCCTGAGGACAAACACATACATGCACGCACGCACAAACAAACACTAAAGGATACAGTTATCGGTATGAAATTGTGTTGGGATGGGCTCAAGAAAATTACATGGTGATGCTTTGAAATCAGCCCTGGTCTCCTGAGGGGTAATTTACAGTAGGCTGTGGACGATAATGGATGTTATTCAGGAGAAGCTGGTTGGATTCTATCTACTGCTGTCCATCAGTTTACCTGACGCTGCCAAATCGAATAACAAGTTTACACCCGCTGTGTGAATTCTCTTTGTTGAATCGACACGCTTTTTAAAAAAAAACAATTGTCCTTCGCAAACAAATCTAATCATAGCTTTGTCCCTTTCGAAAGGCTGATTGTGCGATATGAAAGTCATGAATGTCATTAACGAATATGAGTCGGAAACGTGATGGAGGGACAAAGGGAAAGAGAGGGGCAGAAACACAAAAATAGAATAGGAGTAGAACGGACATTGAACTGTTTTGAACTAGTTGTTATGGTGACAACACATGTCAGTGGGGCCGTAAAGTGTGGTCGCAGCTAACTGAGAAGAAAGCGGACTCCCAGCCCTCAGTCTAGCCGCGGTCTGGGTCTCATTCACATGAACGGAGGAAGGGAATTAACTCTGGATTCAGCTATTAGTGCATTTTACTTTTACTTTAGGACCTAATCATTTACAGACATCTCTTTCCCAATGTAAGTCTATGGTAAAAGGTCTTTTTGGGCCGAATGGCATCACGTGATGGACACGGAAGTTGTAGTACCGTTGTTTGGCCACTACGAAGATTTGCTTCAAAGCCTGGCGCTCTTCCTGGGGCTTGGTTCAGCTCATTTCCTGTAACCAGTGTATTATTAAAGCATGGTGGAATTAGCAAATTAGCTAGCTAGCTAGCTAGTTAGCTAGCTCGCTAATTCCACCATGCCATGTTGTCACTGGGAGCATTTCTATTGCCTCTCAAAGGCTCTCAACATGGCCACAGCGATCCTGCAGCTATATTAAACCTGCAGTAGGCAGAATATGTTTGGCATCATTGGGCAAAAATTCCATAATAACCTTTCAGCATAGACTTCTGCACCTCCTCATGGCTCTGTTTTCAGACTTTAAAAAATCCAGCCTGTGACGGGAGACTTTGGCCAATCACAGGTCATTTCAGAGAGAGCGTTGCTATTGAGCGTTCCTATTGGCTGTGCTCTGGATGGTGGGCGGTGCTTGGTATTTCCTCAACAGATCTCAACATGACGGAAGGTCACAAACTTTCTCATTTTACAGCTAAACAGTACACTACAAGATGTTTCTGAAAACATTTGAGGTGAGAAATAGGTATTACAGTAACAGGATATTGATTCATGATGCCATTAGGAGCACCGGAGGACACTGGAGGACACAGAGGCACATGATTATTTTCAGATTACTTGTCTCATGCACTACTGTCAGGATATAGTGACCGTTTTATAAAAATAACTTTTTTTAATCATATTTGCTCCAATTCTACCCACTGCTGCTTTAACGTTCTGGATATCGAATTTAGCACCTTAAAGTGGTTAAATCTTACTCATTTACTCTGGCTCTCTACGCTATGCTTTAGTCGTTACTGCAAAACATCACCTCAGTGAGACCATGACTTGCTATAAATTGGTTTAGTTTATACGGAAGTCAGCCCGCTACAACGGTCGCAATGGCAACGGTACACATAAAATTGGCCGCCGCTCTGACCATCCTGTTGATTTGAATGGGAATGTCCGTTTTTACTCCTGTTCCATTTTTATGTCAGATATCAATTCAGCACAATGTGTAACATTTTTGAAAGCTCAATATGTGTCCCCAGTCCTGGTTAGCCCCAGCTGATGAGACAACAACATAATATACTGTTCATCGGAGCAGAGAGTCTACTACATGTGTAAGGTGTCAGAGATTTGTGAAGTGTTTAAACCTGCAGGGCTTGTCAAGTAATTAATCTGAGAATAGCCGATGCAGTCCTGAGAAACGAACCCCCACATCTGACAGGGCTTCGATTGAGAGACGGGCATCTGAAGATGTGAGGGAGATTCTCGGCAGGAAAGAGCGAGGAGATCAAAGTGGTCTGGCGATGTTCCGACACAGCAGAGCTGAGCTTTTGTTTGCTCTAAACATGTTTTATCTGATGAGGCCTGCTGGCCAATCTCAGAGCGTTGTCTTTTTAATCGCCTAATCCTTCCACAGCAGCCGCTGCCTCTCAGAAAAAAATACTGGGGTCATCTCCTCCCTCTACATGCTGAGTGTGTTGAAGGTAGTTTACTCGTATACCGTAGGTGTAGACAGATGTGTTCATGTACATGTGGAGGGCAGTTGCATTTAATCCCAAAGAAATCAGACGAAAGCAAAAGCAACAGATTGATAAAGCTGCTGGTAATTTTAACTTGTAATGCAAGAGAGAAATGACGTAGTTAGGTTTAGGAAAAGATCATGGTTTGGGTTAAAATAACTACAGAAGTGGTGTAACTCAAGTACGGAAGTTACGTAACAATAAAACAACGTTGACTTCTGGTTTTACACAAGAACACTGGCATCCATCCACCCCAACGTCCATGCGAACAGCCTATTTGTGTAGCATCCTTTGCCATATTGGAGGGGATTAAAACATGTGGTGTGTGCTTACCTAGAAGTATTTTTGATAGCGACAGACACGTGTGGCAAAATGTTACTGTAGTATTGCTACTGATAGTATTTGTGTTTAATCAATCACTTGATGAAGCAGCACTGTAAAGTTTCTACAGTAGTTCTATTTAATTTGTGTCCTTGTCCTATTGCTTGAATGTCACTCAATACATTCCTGAAGCAATTTGGTGAAATGACCTTCTATATCAAAAGACTGACAACATTATGAGCACGAACACATAAAAAAAAGCAGCCTCAGACAAATCAATCAACCTGAGGTACAGCGCGTGGACCTGGGGTCAAAGAATTTTCATGTCTCTGCTATGACGTGAATTTTGGCTCATTTAGTTTTTCATTTCAAAATTGGTTTATTCAATTAATTTAATATCCTTTTATCCTTTATTTATTTATTTATTGAAAGGGGAAATCATTATAATTACATGGCTGTTGCAGAACATGAATAACCGGCTATATTATTATATTCAACATTAAAGGGAAGTTTCTGTATTTTTCAACCTGGACCCTATTTTCCCATGTTTTTGTGTCTGGGACAACAACTTTTGAAAATGGTCCAGTATTGAGGGAGAACGCTGCCGCCGCCAGCCACGAATACACCGTCAACTTACGTAAAGTGCTTGTTTTTGCCACTGACAGGCTCAGATTGGAAGTATCAACATTATCGAAAAAACCCTTCAGAGAAATAAAACATTTTTCTTACCCTTTCGCTTGATCCGTTCAGCTTGTTAGTGTGTCTAACCAAGTCTCGCTCAAGGAGAAGCCTCGTTCTGAAATCTTGCAAGAAAGTTAGACCTCAAGATTTCAGAACAAGACTTCTCCTTATGCGAGACTTGGATAGACACAAAAACGAGCACTTTTAGTGGACGTACATTGACGTGTGTAATTGCACCGAATGATTACATTGCAGCCGGTTTTGCTGCCGGCTGCAGCGCTCTCGATCAATACTGGACCAATTTCATTAGACACTTAGGCACTAAAACATTAAATATGAGAGAGCAGATTAAAAATTATACCAGATCTACAGGATACCGAATACATTTATTTTAAGAATGTGCTTTTTATGTGTGTGACTGTTATGTTGCCCACAGACTTTCATATACAGCAAGCAGTTGCTCTGGACTCTAAACCAGCTCCTTCCTGAACTACGAGTACAACAGAAGAGAAATAGACCGACATCAAGTATGAATAGCAGATAAATGCAGACAGCTCTTTTTTCCTGAAGCCTTGCACACGTAACCATCTAAGACAGTGGTGTCTAAGTCTTCAGGTAAGAACTCTGATGTACCAATTCTGGTATTAACTCCTTCAAAGCACACTTGTCTCAACTTTGAATATGGTGAATTTAGGGAAGAGAAAAAAACGTGTTCTCTTGTGATAATATACTGGAACCAAGTGTCACTGCTTTTTATTTAACTATGGATTATTGGTTTTACATTGGAACTTTTCAATACTTAATAATTTGTTATGCTCATTTATTTGATAAACATAACTTAGGAAAAGAACATTATGGATGCTGTATTTGAAAAATGAGTTTCCTCTCTTTAGTAATACAAATGTAACAGTAATCATAAATGATTGTCCTGTATAATATAATGCATTTAATGCATGGTTTATTTTTCAGCTGCGGTGTCCCGCTCAGTAGAAGAAGCTCTTTTGGTCACAATAAAAAAAAAGATTCATAAGCAAAAATGTCTATGTTATGTGTTAAGGGTTAATACATCAGCCTAAAAAAATCCAATATCCGTCGGACTATAATGTATTGTACCATCATTGTTATCCTGTTCAACACAGAGTATCTTGCCAATCTTGAATTGTTAGTTATCTTGTGATTCCTTGAAGATATTGTATCATATATGTGCAGCTTATCTGAGTGTTTGTGAGGGGAGGGAGACTCTGACATCTTCCCACATTAAAAAGGTGAACCTGACAGAACTATTGAGCTGTGGCGGCAGGCAGCCCACACCGAAACCCCTGAAATGTTAGATAAAGACGTAGCAGGAAGAAAAGCAGCAGCGAGATGCACCCTGTACGAGAAAGAAAGAAGAAGGCACACACCGGTGGGTAAGATGCACCAAGAGGGGAGAGATATGTTTCAAGTGCTTTTGGATTGAGTGTTGCAATGTGCAAGTCTATGCGTGTACAGCAGGTGTGTGTGTGTGTGTGTGTTTGTGTGTGCGTGGGTGGATGACCATGCCTATACTGCCTCCTATACATCTCCATCTCCCCATACATCCACCAGCACTGCATTCATTTACCCCTATTTTTCTCTGTATTCCATTGAAGCCACTGAGGAAGAGGAAGGAGGAGGAAGGAAGGAAGATGTGACCCAGTTTTATTTCCTCCAAAGAAAACAGACGGAGCAGCAGAGAGAGAAAAATGAAGTGAGAGAAGAAGAAGAAGAGGAGCGAGGAGCATCGCCCTGAATGAGAACAGAGAGTAATGAGGGCTCATTTCCATACATGGCTCTACATCTACTGGCTTACCCGCAATGATTACCACCCCAGTTTGGTCAAACCAGAATAATGTCGAGGCAATCTCTCCTCTGAAAACTGTTTGCACACGAGACTCATCGGGCCAGATATACTGATGAAACACAAGGCTTTCATCCGGGGGACCGCTGTTCGTGTCCTGTGTGAAACCAGAAGTCCACGTTGATTTATTTGTTACGTAACTTCCGTACTTAAAGGCAGGGTTGACGATGTTATTCAGTATACACTATTTGTTATATTGGTTGAAATGGTCTTTACACCCCAACAGCGATCGGGACTCTGAAAAAGGACCAGAAAAGAGCCGTCATCTGTAGCTGCTGTAATCCTGTCTGCCAATCACTGCCTCGCGGTCTGCTTGGAAAGAACCAATCAGATGCCTCCCTGCCT
This sequence comes from Sebastes fasciatus, assembly GCF_043250625.1. Lineage (NCBI taxonomy): Eukaryota > Metazoa > Chordata > Actinopteri > Perciformes > Sebastidae > Sebastes > Sebastes fasciatus. The sequence continues at coordinate 27,745,906 of NC_133795.1, forward strand.
CCCTGTTTGTACTCTACCCTTGGCGTGCACCAGCCTGAACTCAAAGCGCGTCGCCGCCGCAAGTTTACTGGAGAATGGAAGCGAAAACTCAGCCAAAAGTAGCACTGCCGCGGTTACTTGTCATGAGGTAGCGTTGTTGAGTTGAGGTTTTCTCTCCGGTCTGTGTCTGTGAAGCGGTTACGATGTAGTGGTGCTCGGTCATGTGTGTGGGGGGCGTTGCATTGGAAGGAACCCCGAGGGGAGGGGGTGGGTTTAGACGGAGTTCCTGAGGCGAGGCTACTTTCCAATTATGCCAGCTTTCCAACATCGTCGACCCTATCTTTTCAGTAACACCACCTCTGGAGTTATTTTGAACCAAACCACGATGTTTCACTTTCACGTTACAATCAGCTGATCATTCATGTCCCTTGTTCACAACGTTCAGTTTCATTTTGACTTTACAAATGTAGTAGTCTTAAAACCAACCGTGTAGTTTTTTCCTAAACCTAACTAAGCGTTTTGATAGTTCAATTCAACATTAAGAATGTGTTTACTGTGACTGAAAAGTGACGCCAAGGGGTCTGACAAAGCGTCAGTATGTGACGAGTTGAAATGAGAACGTGGTTGTGTGGTTTGTGATCATCGGTGATGTAGAATCACTAGAGGATTTAACTGGCTCGGATTGGGAACGACAATGAGTGTTGTGCGTGACGATCGATCTTTTTATGTTGTGTAGTGTGTCATAATAGACGAGAGCTTCCGTGAGGGCGATCTGCTGCGCAGGTGAGGACAGCTGTAAACATTGACTTTAATGTATTAATAATTACATATTTGCGAAAGATTATAATATAATACAATTTAATAATAATATAATATAATAGTAATATTTAGAGTAAAAGTAGCAGTTTTTCTCAGTTAAGTTGGCAAATATACAGGGTCACTTGCAGAGTGCATCTGGAATCATTTTCATGGTAAATCTGGAAGATAATGTTTAATTGGAATACACTAATGTACAAATACGACTAATGTGACTATCTATACCAGCATACCTTTATACATAAGAGTATACGTTTATACAGAAGCGTCATTAAATGGTAGTTTTATAATAAGAACCACTCCAACACCCGTCAAACAGTGCATCAATAAGCTTCTACATGATGTCAAGAACATTAAGGTACTGTAGGCAGTTCCTTCCTTGGAGCAACATACTGAAGGTTTTTGTAGGCTGCTCATGTAAGCTGCTTTAGAGCCCAGAACATCTGTTTACGTCAGAAAGAAGACACTTGACTGAGATGGAAGGAAAGGGGGCGATTTATCCAGTGCAACACAAATCAATGTTTGGTTCAGGCTTCACAGAAACATGATCAGAGGGATTATTTTAGTAAGGAGCTGGCAGCCCTATTTGGTAAATGTGTTGAAATGAAATGCAGTGGATGTTGTGTTAAAAATAACAAAGACACTTTCACAACTGGAACACTACCTCTTATATCCCTGGTGAGTTTCAGAATCAAAAATAAGTTTGAAAGGAGAAACGATGTCGGAGTTGTTGGCTGAAATCTATTTTTTGTTATAATATTTGAATTTGGTTCTGTTGTATAACATTTAACAATATTCTGCCTGCAGTACTAAAGTAGGAAGGTTTTACGGGGTTACTGTGAAATGCGTGGGCTTTAAGATTTTTATAGACTTTCTACTGTTGCTGATGCTAATTTTGTACACACACACACACACACACACACACACAAACACACACACACACACACACACACACACACACCTACGAACACAAATACTCTGAGCAGATAGCCTTTTTTGGCTGTGTTTGCAGTTACTTTAATGGTATAATTTTATGGTCCTGATGCTGCTTAGTATTTTGAAATGTAAATTTTTTTTATGCTGTACTAGACAAGACTGAGACAGGACAGTCATAGCTTAGTCTAAATAAAACAAAAAGAGTCCAGTTAGTCTATTGGAACTTTACTCCCTAATGCTCATAAGTAGATGCCATCACTTTTTGAGTGGGGTCTGTCTGCATTTAGTAGGCACTGGTCAAATAGGTAAAATGTACATTTATAAATGATTAATAACCGCCAACAGACGTTGGCAAAGATTGTCAAACAGGTGCAACTTAATAATAGCTGTGTCCCTGTTAATGTGCATGCTGGCTTACTGGCACACCTAAATGGAATGAAGCCATAAATGTGGTTGGTTACAATGTGGTTATCTAAGATAAGACAAAATGGCAGTAAAAAAGGTCAGTTAGGGGAGTTTCTAAGGATCATTAAAGAGCAACTTAATTTTCTGAAAAAGGGATTTAAATTCTCAATTTGCTGCAATGATATAGAAGTGTACTCCAGGGTGTTTAAGTACATTGTAATGTCACTGGTGGTAGGTGAGGTCAGAGGTGCAACATAGACTGTATATAAAGATATGACATGACAGCTCCCCAAAAGTGAAGCCAAAACATCTGGATCGCCCCCAGGTGGCTGGCTGCAGTATGGGTCATAAAGCCCGCCCCCTCCGTGTTAGCAGATGGGACATGGGACAAACTAAAAAGTCAAAGTACACGTCAAATAAAAGATGGTTTCTGTCATTTTAGGTAGTTGTTATCATGCTGATGTATATTCAAGTGTTCATTTTTCTGATAAGTTTGATTCTAATTAGTTATTTAATGCTATAAAAAAGGGGGTGAGACATCATGATTGACAGCTGTGATTGACAGCTGCTCTGGGAGAAGTAGTCGTGCAGCTGGAGGCTCGGGAAATTGTTCGAGAGAGGAGATGTCATTTTAACTTCCCATAACCATTACAAGCCTAGAACGTGTCAATTTGATCATAAAAGTAGCTATAGAGATATTATGGTTAGTTGTTGTGTCTTTCTAGACAAACAGCTACCGTGGTGCTAACGTAGCAGCTAGGTGGCTCACGTTAGCAAGCTGTGTTCGGCTCGTGATTGGCTTGGGCGGTTGTGTGGGCGGGACCTTGATAAAGCAGCTCCAGCTCCCAGATCACTACTGCACAGACTCTGGCTCCAAATGACGTCAAAATCTCAAGATGGCCAGCACCAAAGAACAGACAGACAAAGTTACCAAGGGGCTGGTAAAGAAAGTTGAGCCTTTATCAGCTAAGGAGCCAGATATCTCTTTCAGGAGTTGGTGGAGACCAAACCAGAGCTAAAAGGACTGACTTTTTACGCAAATTAAGGCAACCTGATAACCTACATTTGTTAGGTTACCACAAACACAACTCCAAATAAATGCTTACATTATGTAATGTCTGCTGGATGTGAAAGTAGGCAAGAGTTTGCCTACAAGTTATCCCTAACAACTTTATAAACCATGTATAAGGTGACAGCTGTGTATCTGTCAACTTGTTTTGATGCTTGATTACCCCATAATGGACAAAAATCAATTAATGCGTGATATGTTATATGGAAAAAAAATCTGCTTTCATTCATGTGCAATATCAAAGTGAGGCTTTCCTGCATCAAATAAAGTCGGTCACTTTCCCAGTAACAATTATGGATTATTAAGGATTGAACCCCCAAACTACTACCATACCAGGCCATCATGCCACATCTAAATGTCAAAGGCAGGTATGGCATTCAGTAGCACATGAAGTTAAGCATTTTTTTCATAACTGCTTGTTTAGTTTAGAGTTGTTTGTTTTAGTAATCTAAAGACAAACAAAATGATGGATTGGTCCTCCATGAATAAAAGACACTTTTTCTTCATGGGAGTGGTTTATGTATCAGAACATGGATAGTATGTTGGAGAACACAACATCAAAAAGTGCAAAAAACTGAATACATAAATGCAGAGGTATCCAACCGTACATATTTAGCAGTCAGGTGTGATCTCTGCCTGGTTTGTAACGCACTATTTCTCATAAAAGGGCCACAGGATATGAGGTCCAGATCTAGTGAGCTTTTAAAAAAAGGCCATCGTTTATCTGCTCTGCTGCTGTGCAGCTGTACAAGCTTATGGGCCATGCACAAACAGGTCAGCGATTATGAGAGGAAATGTTTTCTGACCAGAACTACAGAAAAAAATGGCAAATACAACATGCTACAGATTAAAATACAATTTTACCTCTTTTATTGTAAGCAAACTCTTACTTGGCATCGGACATACTGTATCTGAGAAACCTTTCCTTCATTCATGTGCTTTAAGTGCTATAAGCTCACAAGATAAGCGTTCCTCATGAAAGGTCACCTTATTACGGTTTCCACATTAACCAATTTGATGTAATTTTATGCCACATTGACCTTTGTTTCTATTTCTGTCTGTTCTGCAACAGTGCACCTATAGGCTAGTCCTCACTAAGATGACATTTCCACTAAAAATACTACCAAACTGCACTCAGGGGGGGGGGGGGGGGGGGAACACTCAGGCATTGAACGGGTAGTTAGTAGAGTACACCAACGTTCTGCCTTTAAGTCAGTTACAGTCACACAAGCTATTTTCCCACCAGTCTGCAGACCTCCAGTGTGGCCACGTCACTACATGTCGATTATTTGACTGGTACTCAGCAACTGTTCAGGCTGCTTCCAGAAAATCGTCAGCGGCTGAATGGCTCAACACTGGGTGCAGCATTGACGGAGAGCAAATACTCAACCACCCAACAACCCTTCTTCATGGGATGAGATGAGGCTGACGGAAATGGTCGTCGACACCAGTAAGCCCAACACTGTTTCGTGTCTGTGTTTGTGTTAATGCCACATTGTCCCGAAATAAACACATCAATCTGCCGAGACTGAAATATCCCTTTGAACTGTGTTACTTTTATCCAGCATTCATATCTCTCTCAATGTAGATTCAAGTACAGAGCAAGTTGACAAATATGCTGAAGATGGCCACTAAGCTTTCTGCCCTTTCATATCACATTTATATCACCTATTCCTATTATTTTTGGCTATCTTGCTTTACGGTTTTCTTAGTTCTTTTCCCTGGTGCAAAGGAAAATGATTACATAATGAAGTATAACCAGAACTAGAATTACCGCCTGTCAGTTGTATGACTTCGCCAACCAGTCAAGTTGCAGTTTACATTCATGTCTGTCCAAAATGTCATCACTTCATCATTTTATCCTTCAGACATTGTGTGGAATTGTTATAAATAGCATATGAACACTTGAGTTATGGCCAAAAACGTGTTTTGTGAGGTCACAATGACCTTGACCAGCAAATTTGAATCAGCTCATCCTTGAGTCCAAGTGGACATTTGTGCCAGATGCAATTCAATTCCCTCCAGGCATTTCTTGAGAGATCGCTTTCATGAGAATGGGATGTACGTAAGGTCACAGTGACCGTTGACTTTTGAGCACCAAATTCTAATCAGTTCATCCATGAGTCCAGGTGGACCTTTGTGCCAAATTTAAAGAAATTCCATCCAGTTGTTCCTGAAATATCGCATTCACAAAATGGTCCGGCCAGACAGACGGACAACCCGAAAACATAATGCCTCCAGCCACAGCTGTCGTCGGTGTGGAGGCATAAAAAAAAACATCCAAGATAAAAGGTGAGTCTACACATGGCTGCTTTGTTTGTGGCTATTTTTCACAGTTTTGGTCTCCAGTATTCAGTGACTAAAATCTGGTGCAAAACAAAAGCAGCCAAAGCATTTAAACCTCTGAGCTACAGTTGCAGAGACAAAGAATAAATCTGCATGTGGCTGTTTTGTTTGTGGTTTCTGTGTATTCCACTTCGACAATATCTCAGCATGACAGGCAATCAAATAGCAAACGCTCCTTTTTTATGACCGATATGCCAAAATGGAACTTGGATGTTTTGTCATTTATTCTTTCTGTTGGCAAAATGAGCATCAATAATGGATTGTGCTTTGTTTTTGTGGTCACAAAACTGGATAGGAAGCCAAGAGGCAAAACATCGCTGATCAATAAGAAAGGGATCATGTACTCTATTTGACGCTCACCACAACATCTTCTGGGATTACTTCTTTATCATTTATACTGTGGTGTCTTTTCCATCAACCAACCTTTAAAGCAGATATAATAAATATTTCTTTAACAACTATGTATCAAATGACAATGTGAAAACAATGTGACACTATAAAAGGGGTCAATGTGATGAACCTACAGAGCATTATCACCTGAATCTGCAGTTCTCCTCAGCTTTACAGAGCTTTAGAGAGTGTTTCAGCTCATCGTTTAGTTAACCGGCCACAACTTTACTATTCTGGTCCACTCTCACCGCTCTCATAGCGTCGTTTGTGGCGTTTTCAGAGAAAAAGCTCTTATTACCTGCACAGTTAACAACTAGCAGGTGAACAAAAAGGGGAGCATTTAGCCGTTAAAGAGACAAATATTTCCCTTCAAGGTGCTAAATTCGATATCCAGAGCATTAATGTAGCAGCAAACAACTATTTACTATGTAAAGATATAGAGGAGTAATGTCTACCTGAGCAGAGAATTAAGTCACTCTCCCTCTGTGTGTGTTGTAAATCGAGCTTCTCCGTGCTTTGTTGACATGGCCGGACCAGCCATGCATGCCTTTTGGTGCATGCTCGTGCATGTCAGTGTGCCCCACTAGCTAGCTCACGGCCGCCGCTCTTCACTACGGTCATACAGCGGTTAAAGCTGATAACGCCGTACCGACCGACGCCGCCGTTGTGGAAGCATAGCACCCACCGTCAGGTTAACACTGTTACAGTAGCTCTGTTACTGTTTTTAGCTTGGCTTTTAGCTTCCGCTGTTAGCACTGTTAGCACCGTTAGCTTGAGCTGCCGGCTCAGCCGTCACCATGTTGAGAGCCCTGCAGAGGCAATAGAAATGTTTCTAATCTCACATTTAACACCTTTAAGAGTTGGTAGAGACCAAAAACATAATTGATTTATTGATTGATTTATTTTACGTAAATCCATTTAAACGCTTGTCTCTTGTAAACACAGAAAGTGGTCCCCTGGATTAGCTGATGTCATTGAACGCACAGGAATCTACTTATACGATAATAAAAAAAAAATTAAGACCCAGGTTGAAAAATGCTGGAATGGCCCTTTAAGACTTTTGCAAAAGGACATCTTGGATAAAATCACAGAAGTTAAAAATCTCGTGGCCCAGGGCAATGTTTTTATATGAAGAGAATGTGTCTGAGTATTAAAGATAAAGCAGATAAATATGATTTCTTGGATGTTCCCTACAGTTAAAAATACTGAAAGACTTCTGAACAAGGCTGAGATTTATGATCTATTGACAAAAACAGTTGCAGTGTCTGAGTAGCAGCTGCTGCTGCTTACATCTGGAGGCGACTGAGAAAACTAACAAAGTGAAATGACTTCACAGAGGTCAGACGTCTCACATGAAGCATGTCGTTCAGCTGTGTGTGGTGCAACATGCAGTACAGTCACAGACCGGCAGGCTGCACTAGCTCGACCCACTGAGCTAAACTGTCTCGTCGTCTCTCTATAATTAACTGGCGATGGGAGTGGCCCGCATCACTAGAGGGACAATCTGATTGGATCAATTGACACCTCTGGCTTGTGATAGGTGATAATGTGCTATTCTGAGTGGATAATGCAGAGGTAATCTGCCCTGTGGAGATCCCCATCGCTGCCGAGTCCCCACCCAACCCCGACTCTGTTAACAACAGATAATAAGATTACAGCTTGCCGCGTGGCTGATAGAATTAAGACTATATCAGGGAGGTAGATCATTTCAGGATGTCACTGAATTCAAGTGTAGAAAGAGTCACACACCTTTTCAGTATTGGACATGTACCATCGACAGTGATATTGAGTCAATATCATTCAATGTTTTTCATTTATTTATTTAGTATACTTATTGTGTTGGGAGGCTACACTAATGAATTGCAATCCATAATCATTATCAAACTGTTATAGGAAAAATATACGTATGAATAACAATGCAAAGATTACTGAGAAGCCTGCCAGCGTCTACATTACATTTCTTACAAGTTCATACTGTATATGTTGGGTTAAATGAACAGTATCAATGGAAACTTAATATTTACATGCAATAGTTAGATAATTTTGTAATAATATTACCTAATACAGGACTGATACGAATGCATGAAAAACATACTTGGATCATTATAGCCATCAAAAAGTAAACCTGCGGAAAACAAGGACAAGCAGCAACATCTTCTTTGTGAGATTGAGCCACTGCTAACTGTGATCCAAACTTGGGACACCCGTAAAAAAACATTCTGCTCCCTCATCAGAATTGTACCTCATACCCCGAGGCTGTACATGCACAATGGGGTTTTGTTCAATTTTCTGGAGCCAATAAAATGTAAACTCAGTCAAAACAGTTGCTAGGTAAGCAGCAGCAGCTCGTCTCACACACACAACAGACTGAAGTGGAACTACAGTCAGACACTGAAGAAATCACAACAAGCCTTAATCGCATCCGCAAATAAAAGGAAAGAGGCAGCAGCATGTTGTTGATGTAGTGCAATGGAAGTCTTCACAGGTGCAGTGCAGATCTAGTCGGCTTGCAGTGAGAGAATGTCTTCTGAATCTAAATGCTATACTCTTATCTGCCCACTGGAGCAAGAAGCAGAGAGGCACTAAATTCCCTTGTGGTGATTGGCTCTGGCAACACACACACTTATTGGACATCCAGAACTGAGGAGTTGTTCTGGTTCTATCCTCTGACTTTGTAATTTAGAGTGAAGATTACAAGATAAAAAGAAGAAAAGAAAACAGTGCTGTATCTTTGGGAGCTATCATCTGTGTGAAAAGGTGGTTTTGCTGGCTGGCTGACTTAACTGGCCGGGTTACTGCCAGGCTGGCACATTCCTAGTATATGTACTCGGATTGTGCCTTTACTTTCTTATCTACACCAGCTGACATCACAAGAACAGCTAAGAATTTAAATATTGAGGGAGATTAGGACTCATGCATTTCATTGTTGTATCTTCTAAATGTAGCCATCGATAGTACAAACACGATTTTTATCTTGATCAATTCATAGATTTGGGGACTTTTGAATGCCCAAAGGTAAAGCAGTATTCATTTTACACATCAAAGTCTGTTTCAAGGTCTAGGGGGAAAACTACTGCATAATTATGTGAAAAAGTTCTATAATGGATTGTGTGGCTCCAGACAGAGCTGTGTGAAGTCTGATAAATGTCCTCAAGTGATGTCACTTGAGTCAGCATTGGTTGGGGATGAAAATTACCAATTTTGAAAATGAAAAAATCTGGAGGCGTGGAGTTAGAGAGAAGTGAGCTTACCAAGACCTCTGTAGCCTGCTCCTCAAGCAGCTCGAGGCTACATTAGCCACTACTGGCATAACACGCAGAATCTCCCACTTAACTGTCAGCGGTTGAGTTGCATTGTGGGTAATATAGGCGGCAGGTTTTGCCTACGAAGAAGAAGGTGTGGAATAAAACCAAGATGATATCTCTTGTTCAGCTGCATCGATTTTTATCCTTTCTTTTACACTATCCAACGTGAGTCCAACAATATTATAGGAGTGCAATGAAAACTTGGTTGGAGTAGATTAAGTTAAACTCTCTCTCTGTAGCATCACTCTTATTAAACTGATGGGAACAGATAACCAAACACCAGCAGTGGGACAGTGGTTTGTAGCAATTTTAGAACAAACAGACAAAGGAAGTCGTCCTGCCGTTGGAGACTTCAGATCAGAAAACACTTAAACCTGCAGTAGGCAGAATATTTTTGGCATCATTGGGCAAAAAGTCCATAATAACCTTTCAGCATATTGTAATTCAAGTGTTCTGAGAGAAAACTAGACTTCTGCACCTCCTCATGGCTCTGTTTTCAGGCTCTAAAATTCCAGTCAGACGGGAGACTTTGGCCAATCACAGGTCATTTCAGAGAGAGAGCGTTCCTATTGGCTGTGCTCAGGCTGGTGGGCGGTGCTTGGTATTTCCTCAACTGACCTCAACATGGCTGCCGGGTCACAAACTTGACACATGATTTTTTTCAGATTACCTGTTTCATGCGCTACTGTCAGGATATAGTGACCGTTTTATAAAAATAACTTTTTTTTAATATTTGTTCCAATTCTACCCACTGCAGCTTTAAGTGTCGTTATGGAGGCTAAATACAAAACAATGTATTTTGCCGTTTAATTTGGAGGACTTGTTGCCAAAAGAAATCATCATCCTTGGTCACAGCTTATGAAGAATATGTGTCAAAAAGCATTGCAGACAATTTACAGTATTTAGGAAACTGAAGCCTCAGACAGAAAGCTTCAGTAACCACTCATTCAAGATGACTGTAGGCAAACTACAGGCTTTACATTAATTGGTGTCAAAACAGTTTGATGCAGCTGCTGTTGTGTTAAAAACAATTTGGAGCAGTGGCATAAGGTACGTAGTGGAAATACAGTGTCTACTGAAGAAATGTAAGGATCTATTTTAGGGGGATTTCATCAGAGCTCCCATGTTGATGCTTCAACTCTCCTGTGTGCTGTGTGCACTAATGGGCTCCTTACTGAACCCAAGCAGGGTTCCAGCATATCAAGTGGTAGTGAATAGCTTCACTTTACTGTTGATTACTAAGCAGTGTCACGATAAAATAAACCAGCTCACAAAAAATCTTTTAACCACTGCCAAGGAGGAGGTGGAGTTTACAGTCCAGTTTGTCTATCTATAATTAGCAAGATATATAAAAATTAACTTTCAGTGACATTTTGTCTAAACTTAGGCCATGTGCCAAGGAAAAATAAATGAGTTTTTGTTGAAAATCAATATCTAGGTGCAGATTGAGTATTTCATAACATTGCAAGAAAAGTAATTTTTCTTCATTTTTTTGCCATTTTCTACTTAACTACTGCACTTGCTTAAATGAAAACCTGGCACATGAATCTGAGTATTAGTTTATGACTGTGCATATTTGGATCCAGATCCATATTAAAACTTTTAATAAATGAATTAATACTTTTCTACAGGCTATTATACCACAGCTTTTGTCTTTACTGGTTGATATCTTTCTAAATATGATAACAGGATAACTGAGCACGGATCAATTATTCATAGGAGGTTGATGCATCAACAAAATTTCATAAACATATGCAATATTAAGAGAGGATGAATGTTTCATTAGAGGAGGTGAATATAATGCAGCGCTAATGTGAATGTTATGGCATTCTGTTTTACATTTGACTCTGATACTCGGGGGAAAGATTGAACACTCCTTGCCACGCTTTGCTTGTTAGCACTTACTCTGTCACACTGCATTATCTAAGTGTGTGTGTGTGTGTGTGTGTGTGTGTGTGTGTGTGTGTGTGCATGTGTGTGTGTCAAAATAGCACTGTGAATAGCTGCTTAATATCAGGCGGTTCAGTAGGTAAAAGGGAGAGGTCAAGACAAGACAGACAGAAAAGAGCAAAAAGACATTTCCACAGCTTCTATCAAGTTATAAATCTCAAATCCTCTCATTGTGAATAAAGCTGTTGGACTGTTTTCGTGTAAATCGCTGCTCAACGTCCATCTGTGTCCTTCGCTTTCGAGAACAGAGTGCACAACAGGGATACATATTTGTTGTCTTATTTGATTTTGATTATATCATGAATATAGCCAGCGTGTTTTTAATCTAATCAGATCAATATGTTTTTGATTGTAACTGTAAAAGCTACAGTTTAATCTGAGGAATATACTACCTGCGCATTACACGTTAATCAAAGACTGCACATAATAGTCTGCATGAATCAAAAAAACAGATGTACTGTACAGTGAGTGCCAGTGTTTCCTGCCTCCAGCTAGCCTTTTCCTTTTTCCCATGCAGCTCACACAAGCTTGAAAAGGAGCCTCAAGGAGACAGGGCGGCGTCTCAAACAAACTTGATGTGAGTCGGAGTGAAAGTGACACAGCGAGGTCAGCCTGCACCCTGCGGCGTCACCTGTTCCCACCTGACACACACAAACTGGTACAAGCTTGGAAACCAGCTGCTGACTCAGCAGTAAGGCGAGATGGGGTTTGAAGGGCCGGACCGCGGTGACAGAACAAGTGACGGAGCCAAATGAAGAGGAGGTAAGTTAATGTGAAGTGTGTTAGGAAGAAAAGGACGTTGGAGAGAGGGGGTAAGACAGAGAAGTGGACGTGAGCAGCTCAATGAAGGGTGCTAAAGAGAAGAGTAACACTTTATTTGAATGGGTGTACATAACCTGTCATCACACTGACAGGTTATGTTGTAATGTTAAGTTGTCATAACAAAGACATCTCAAACAATGTCAACTCTGCATTAAAAGTGACTTAATGGACCGAATGACATTTAATGACAACAGTCATAAACATTCATAAAGAACCCTTCATGGTTACGACGGTGTCATGTGAGTCTTATATACACCCCTTTAAATAAAGTGTTATTAGAGAAGCTAATGTCAAGGGGAGAGGAAAGGGTGACAGAGGCTGAGAGAGCAGAGGAAGAAAAAAGAAAAGAGCATCAAGGAACAGAAGATGATGTAAGTGTTAAGAGGAAAACTACATCAGCCCCAAGAGCCTACCCTGTTGTGTTAGCGTCTGTCACATATAGGAGGGTATTTGTACAAAAAAGCATGTGCAAGGGTGTGATGTAATTAAAAACCTAAGTCCAAATTAAACTCATGGGCATCTTTGTCCCTGAGTTGAACCCCCTGGGTGGGTAGACTGCGAAACCAATCCTGCCTCCTTTGCCAGGATTTGCAGACCTGGATTCTAACCTTCCTCCTAACTCTGACCCTGAACACTGAATCCACTATTGTGATATAGTATAATTCAATATCATGTACGGTCACTTTTAATTCTGGTCCCAGTCTATAGTATTCATTGCAACTAGTGCCGCCATTTTCCAAAGAAAATGTTGTAATTCTATCCTGTAAACCAAATAAAGTAGTCTACACCCACAAAGTATAAAGCAATGCCGCAGGAGTAGCAGAACTACTAGTATTATTACTAGTACTATGCTGAATTTCCACTGCATGGTACGGCTCGGCTCAGCTCACCTCGACTCAGCTCACTTCTGGTACCAGATACTTTTCTTGATTTCCTTTTTTCCACTGCAGATAGTACCCTCTAAATGTAGGTGGGATTATCAGATGATCGCCATAGCGATGCCGCTTGGAACTCCGGTAACATCATGTTCAACAAGACACAAACACACAAACAGTGTCGCCTATCGCTGATAACGGCTGTGGTCGCTATTGATGGTAACTTGGCTATTTAAAAATAGCGGATTTGTGCAGGATGTCATACCGCAATCAGTGGTCTGCAGTGTTTTATCTCCTCCTTCTAGTATCGAATCAGCTTGTTTGGAACCTCAACTGAGGTGGTACCAAAAAAAGTACTAAGGACTATCCACAACTTTTACCGATGGAAAACCAAAAACGAACATTTTCAAGGGGTAGAGGCGAGCCGTTCCATTCAGGGGAAATGTGGCAGTGGTTTACAGTGCTGAACAGCTTAACTGGGTTTGGGGCACACGTCCGCTGTGCAACCACGGGAAAGATAGATGAATCGTGGGGCAACGATCTAACGGAGATAGAGGGCAGTACATTATTTATCCATCTTGATCCATCTCGCTTTAAGTGATTCCTTTTTGCAGTCAAAAATAATGGAGAAATAATGTAAAACTAGTGGGCGCCATCATGAAAACAAAAAAATATAAATTATGAATTTCTCCCTTTTGGTTTCTTTTTTTTTTTTTTAAAGGCGAACACGGGACATGTGATTTACAGAGCAGTTTTTCATGGATTCGTACACATTCTGGGAGGAATAATTGCCTTATATGAATCATTTTGTCACATCTGGAAATGTTAGGAACCATACAAAGAGTAAATAGTGCAAATGGTGTGTGGGGAGTTTACAATCAATGTTATTTGGTTGGAGGCACAATAGATTAAGAGTCATGTCAGCCTCTTGTGGTAGTTCACTTGCTCTGAAGAGAATATTGAAATTCAAGATCAATAAAGACTAAGGTGACAATTCTGCATGTTCCATCAACAAACCTTTAGATGTGCTAGATGCTGCCTTTTTCTGATTAAAAAGCAAACGCTATTCTCAGTAGGCCGTTTGTTATCACAGCTATTTATCAGCTCAGTGTGCATGATATCATATACATCCATTAATCTTGTGCTGGGGTACACGTAGCATTCAACTGAATAACAACTGAATACATTCCCAAAGTGGAGAAAAACATGTTGACAACAGGATATGTTCTGCAGAGGCTCAGAAATAGCACAAACAAGGCTACCAGAGATTGTTTCAAGCTCTTATGGACGCGCACTACCTCGCAATGATGATGTCACCTCGTGGGTCTTATAAAATATTAACTTTGCTACCTTGAGGGGAAATGGGCTTAAATGGGAAATAAAGAAAAGTGTTGCAATAGCCGGGGTCTCTGCAGAGAGAGCACCTCATTGTCTCTTTAAGTGTTTTCTGAGAGTGAAACATAACTAGCAGTAATGAGCAGGCCCTGGTTCTCAGAGGAGGCCCTGTTTATTTGATGAGGGATAGAGAACTCATTGGAAATTAAATGACATTGTGCCCTAGGATTGCTTTTATGTAAAAATGTCCTGAAGGACTCTAGGGCTGCAGAAATCCAGTATTTCAGGAATTACAAGAAAAGAAAAGATTTACTAACTGAAATAAGTAGAAGGGTAAACTATTAAAAACCTTACAATATACTTTAATGTTTTTCATTTAAAATAAATATTACGATTTAATGTATGATTTTGGGTGTACTCGTGTGAACGCATGTGCGTGTGCATTTGCATGTCCTGTCAGTTTAAAGCAGCAGTAGGCAAGATTGGAGCAAATATGATTGAAAAAGGTTTATTTTTATAAAACGGTCACTATATCCTGACAGTAGTGCATGAGACAGGTAATCTGAAAAAAATCATGTGCCTCTGTTTCCTTCGGTCTGCTGCCGTCTCTGAGCAGCTGTCAATCACTCGCAAACTCTGACCAAACGGTCAAACTAGACAGCGCTGATCAAATATGAATCAATATTCTGTTACTGTAATGCCTATTTCTCATCTCAAAATGTTTTCAGAAACACCTTATAGTGTACTGTTTAGCTGTAAAATGAGAAAGTTTGTGACCCGGGAGCCATGTTGAGATCTGTCGAGGAAATACCAAGCACCGCCCACCAGCCGGAGCCCAGCCAATAGGAACGCTCTCTCTCTCTGAAATGACCTGTGATTGGAATTTTTGCCCAATGATGCCAAAAAATGTCTGCCTACTGAACTTTTAATTTGGTCTAATCTAACCGGAGTCAACTTGATACTTTTGAACATGAATGGACAATCTGCATTCATGTGCATGTTTGTATGCTAATAAATAGTGGGTATGAAGCATCCTGCACAAAAACAAGTGACTCTCTGAACTCTAATTAGAAACAAATGAAGGACGTTCATTAGTCACTGAGTAAACAAGGGGAGGGAGAGGAGGAGACGTACGGACATGCATGCCCTAGTTTGAAAGAGCCACCTCAAAAGGAGGATATTATTATATATTATTTCTATTTTGACGCCCATTTTGTTTCCCCAACTTCAAGAATTTAAAGCTAAGCGTGTCTAAACACATCCTGGACCAATGAAACTGATATTACAGTGATACAGCAAATGAGCATTTTTCACAAAATATAGGAGTTTTTCTAGTTAGGTTTTGTAGCCTGTGCACGACTCACAGGCAGGGAGCAAAACAAGGACTGTTTGTTTTTGTTTTTGTGCAGTTTGTACCCTGCAATTCCCTGTTGGAAACCTGGTTATTGTTCTTTAAAAAAGAGAGAAAAAAGAGTCAGTAAAGCCAGAAGCTTGACTTCAAGTCCTGCTTGGGAGCACAGAGAGGATATGAAAAGGTGCTCTATTGCCATTACAATACACCTTTTATTAAATGGTGCATTTCCACCTCTTCATTTTAACTGTCTTCTCTTTACTATATTGTCATTCGTGGGTCAATATGCGTGTTTATTACATCCATCTTCAACCGCTTCCGGGATCGGGTCGCGGGGGCAACAGCTCCAGCAGGGGACCCCAAACTTCCCTTTCCCGGGCCACATTAACCAGCTCTGACTGGGGGATCCCGAGGCGTTCCCAGGCCAGAGTAGAGATATAATCTCTCCACCTAGTCCTGGGTCTTCCCCGTGGTCTCCTCCCAGCTGGTCGTGCCTGGAACACCTCCCAAGGGAGGCGCCCAGGAGGCATCCGTGCTAGATGCCCGAACCACCTCAACTGGCTCCTTTCGACGCAAAGGAGCAAGGACTCTACTCCGAGTCCCTCCCGGATGACTGAGCTTCTTACCCTATCTCTAAGGGAGACGCCAGCCACCCTCCTGAGGAAACCCATTTCGGCCGCTTGCACCCGCGACCTCGTTCTTTCGGTCATGACCCAACCCTCATGACCATAGGTGAGAGTAGGAACGAAGATTGAACGGTAGATCGAGAGCTTTGCCTTCCGGCTCAGCTCTCTTTTCGTCACAACGGTGCGGTAAAGCGAATGCAATACCGCCCTCGCTGCTCCGATTCTCCGACCAATCTCACGTTCCATCGTCCCCTCACTCGCGAACAAGACCCCGAGATACTTAAACTCCTGTTTATTACAGTGCAAACTAAATATAACTACAGCATTTTCCCTTCATATACAAGCCTACACACTGCACCTTCCACAACTCTCCTCTTTGATGGGGGAGGAACAACTACAATGAATTCAGACAAAGGAGTTTGAGCAGTTTGTGTTTTTATCTACATATTAAACTACCAAGAATGAATCATCCTCTCCGAACGATACTGAAACTAAAACTATAGCTTTTCATAAAACCCCAAATTAATTATCTATAAAGTAAAAATAATATCTATATGGGGTTTTCAAAGTTTTATTTTCATTTTATTGGGTCAAGTCAGCTCAACATCAGTCTGGACATCCATGTCTGGTTTGTAAGCTGATTTAAAGCTGTTTCTCACCAGTGCATTGTGGTGCGGAAATGCGGAGAATCTGCATTTGAATTTTCCGCATTGACAACTATGCACACCGGGTCTGGAGCGAATTATCCGCGTTGCCGTGTTCCATATTCATCAGTTCCCCAATGAGTTTCCTCCTAAATAGTGCCTGTGTCCACTTCACACAACAAAAATCTATCCAGACACAGAATGTCTAAGTGGCTAACGTTAACTCGACAATACAAATAATACTAATAAACTAATCTGACCCCAAATGTGATGATAACGCTAGCTATTGTGGCTAGCCCCATTCCTTGACAAACAAACAACATTAGCAAGTGCATATCAGCTACATTACCATCTTCATCGTATCCCAACTGCTGGGCAATCTCAAGTCATGATACAATACATACTGTATATAATTTTCCTTAATTAGGTTGTTGAGGAGGGCTGCACGGTGGTGAAGTGGTTAGCACTGCTGCCTCACAGCATGAGGGTCACAGGCTTGGGGCCCTTCTGTGTGGAGTTTGCATATTCTCCCCGTGTGAGCGTGGGTTTTCTCCGGATTCTCCGGTTTCCTCCCAAGGACATGCAAGTTAGGTTAATTGTTGATTCTAAATTGCCCGTAGCTGTGAATGTCAGCATGAATGGTTGTCTGTCTCTATGTGTCAGCCCTGTGATAGTCCGGCGACCTGTCCAGGGTGTACCCCGCCTTCGCCCAAAGTCAGCTGGGATCGACTCCAGCCCCCCTGCGATCCTGAAAAAGGATAAGCAGTTACAGATAATGGATGGAGGTTGAGGTAGTACTGTTTGTTGAGGTTCAGGTAGTAGTGTTTGTCATATATTATTGGGTGTTGAACACCAATAGTCCAAAAAATGTCTCACTGGACTGAAAAAAACAACATTTGTCCAACAGTCCGTTACCCCGAAAAACAAATGCCTATTGTTCCGAAGGACCATTGCTCTGAAAATACACTCTCCATGCAACAAACATGGCTAATTATTATGCAGAATGACAGCGATGTTTTTTAACAGTTGGAAGAGAGAATGTCATTGGTCAAACATAGATATCGGCAGGCAGAAATCCGCTGAAATCGAGGACAGTCCAAATATTTTTTTCCACAAATGTTCTGCTGGGGTCTGCAGGCATTGATAAGAACCCACAAAATCAGTTTTCATAAATTTCCGTACAAATTTTTTTGATGAAAATCCGTGCTTGGTGTGAAACGTCTTTTACAGTTTAACAAAGACCGTATGCATTGGCTGGAGGTAATTTAAAACTTCACGTCAACATGGCAGAATTTTTCTGCAAACAATAAAACTGTGCGGCTGAGATGGTGACTGATATGTGCAGCTCGGTATGTCAGCCACGCTGTTACGCCAGCTCAGCGGGCGATGACTGCGCTCTGAAGAGATGTGTAGTGAGTATTCCCGGGGGACTGGGAACACTAATATGAATGATTGAAAGACATAAGAAAGAGGACAGGAGAGGAGAGCGGGAGGGTTAGTGGAGTGGTGAAGAAACAGGAGTGGGGATAAAACGAGAGATGGAGGGATGTGAAGAGTGAGGGGGGGGCGCAGAGGTACCAAGAGTAGGAGAAAGGGTAGAAAACGAGGGATGTAATCCATGATCCAGATGGAGGGAGGCTTGCTGTTGGGAGCAGCAGGGGATTGGGGCTCTCAGTTAATGTGACGGACATGCTGGGTAAAAATAGCCTGGGGAAGCAGGGCAGGAGTCCTCTATGATGAATAATACACAGAGGAGGAGGGAGGAGGAATGGGGTGTGGAGAGGAAGGGGCACTGGCTCACTTAGATAATAATTTAATTAATTACAGGAATTCTGCTTTCTCATTAACAATCTAGTCTCTAAAATGGCAATGACAAATGATGTTGGGTCTTCTTTTATGCTTGTTTATATTAAAAAATGTCAATATTTGAAGGTTGAGGATAAGTCCAAAATATGCCATAACTCATGTGAGACCACAGAACAGAGAGAGTTACAAAAACATTTGGGTCTTAGAGGAGTGAGAGGAGAAATGTGGGGCTTTTATCCCCACTATATCCGCAGAGAGCACGGGGATACGCTGTAAGCTCTTTCTCTCTATCAAATATTCACACAGGGAAGAAATGCATTGTATAACACAGATCCCCGCGGATCTGTCTAAGACACTTTGTACTGTGCATCAATACAGGTACATTTTGTTCTATAAATTCAACAGGCGGCACACATATTAATTTCATTTTCTGTCAATGAAAAGCTCTCAGTGGTTTTATGTGTGCATTACCTAACAGAACCAGACGGTCATAATACAGACAAGTAAATATAAATGAAGAAAGTGTCAGTCTGTTAGCTACACAACCCTGAAAGAAAACACAGTTTCTTGATCGGAGTGACAAAAACAAATATAACACCGCCTTGCCTGAGCACAGTGGATTATATTTTTAAATGTATTTTAAGACGTTCTTTCAACTACAGTTACAGTGGGACGGCTCGGCTGGAAACATATATATAATGGTTGGAAAGCTCACCAGCATCATCTGTTGGTTAAAACCATAAAGATATATAAACCACGCCTCTCCACTTCCTTCTACTGTACAAAAATGAAGCCAAAATATTCCGGATGCAGGCGCTGCCATCTTGCGCTGGCGGCGTCATTTTGAAGTCTGCACAGTAGTGATTGGGGGATGGAGCCGCGGTATCGAGGTCCCGTCCAATCACGAGCCGAGCACGTCATCTGCGCGTCTGCTGACACTTCCATTCCAGGATATGAACCCACGCCACGGTCCAACAGCGCTGGTTAACCTTACCAAGTCTGTGGAAATGTTGCTAAGCTAGTAAGCGACGAGGTCAGTGACTGAACCATAGACTGTTTATGAAGATCTTTATATACCGTCTGTTTGAAACAGACAATCATGGTTATGGACAGTTTTTCAGTTAAAGTTACATCTCCTCTCAACGTTCCAACTCTAGGTACAATTACCCAAAAAAAAGTCTGCGACTAATTTACTCTGCTGTCCGTCATGACGTCACACCCCCTTTTTATAGCATCAAATGACTAATTAAAACCAAACTTATCATAAAAATGAACACTTGAACATACATCAGTATGATAAGAACTACCTAAGATGACAGAAAACATCTTTGGGAAAAATGTATTTGAGATGTACTTTGAGTTTTTAGTTTGACCCATGTCCCTTCCACTAACATGGAGGGGGTGGGATTTATGACCTATACTGCAGCCAGCCACCAGGGGGCAATCAAGGTGTTTTGGCGTTTTGGCTTCACTTTTGGGGGGGCTGCCATGTCATCAATCTTTACGAATCTGTGTTCTAGCTTTTTTAAACTCAATTCCACGAGTCCATCCATCTGTCAGAGAAACTATAGCGCCCTAACTTAATGTTGCCATTTGTCTGTTGCTGGCCCGTACCTCGGAAAGATACTTGCCAACAGGCCTATCAACTCTTCTGGCACAAACTCTGCGCTGTATTTGATGTAGAGCCTCTTTTTTTTACCACTTCCTCCATAAAACTCAGGTTAAACTTCCTACAACCTTTCCTCAATGAATGATTGTATCTGGACACGCTCCACTCACTTCATTGCACAGTAGAACATAACACTCCAGAAAAAAAAATAGGAAACCTAATCCATGTCAATTTCAACAATGACAGTGTGTTTCAGCCAGAGTTCCTCAGCAGCAGCGGAGCATTGTTTGAGCTTTACTTGTGGAAAATTGATTGCCACGAGCATTATGTTGCTGAATGAGTTTGTTTACCCTGCTCAGTTTACAAAAAATGATGGGGGAGATGTTGCAGCCACTCAGTTCTAAACTAATCACCCTGTCTCTCGATAAGACAACAAAACAATGATGAGTGTGTCTCCGAGAAAAAGGTAGACGAATCACGCTGCCCGTTGTTTGACTGACAATCTCACAGGCTGACCATAATGCCTTGCTAATTGCCAATTCAGCTCTGCGGGGTGGAGAGCTTTTACAACCATAATGCGTCTGTGCATATCTATGAAAGTGGCGCACAGTAATCGTAACGTCTTTAATAAAACTATTGTCTACTGTATGTGGGTCTTTTATGGTGCTTGTGAGTGAATGAATGCAGCGTCTTGACTGAGATTATGAAGCACTTGAAGATGGAAAGAATCCATTTATGGTTCGTTTGGCTCCTGTAAATCGGCGCCTGGTTGTTGCTAAATCATCATATTTTTTTTTCTTCTTCCATATTCCTAATTATTTTCTCGAACATTTTGTGGCTTATAGACTTCAAAGGCTTGGATAAAAATCTCTTCTGCAGGTCTACAGTATATAAGTATGTGTATGTGTGCATGTGCCCTAGCGTATAGTATGCACATGTGAATAAGGGGGAAGGGAACATGAGTGGCGAAGGGTGTTAAAGTAGTGCAGATCTACAACCAGAGGCTAAAAATGGACTCAAAGTGCTCGCCATCCTCTTTTCCTGCTGGAAGTGAAACCGACATTCAAATATTTAAATGACAATGCTGGTGTGACATTGAACCCTTTTAGCAGATTTATCAACTCAAGTAGAAAGAATGAAGGGAGCCAAAGTGAAAAGTTGAATCCAGTGAATAAAGGGGGAGAGAGAGAGATAGAAGAGTGTTTGCTTTGAAATTTAAAAAGCTATTTATTTGAAGTTCTGTTTAGTGGAGCATGCCCTGCACAGAAAAACATCATTACACAAATATATGAAGCTTGTTTATCAAATCGCAAAGGCTACAACATGATGCTATAAAGCTCTGCAGTTGCTTTTGTGGGCACAGCGGGAGGTGGTTTCAAAATACTTTTTTTTTCCAGAATGGATGTTTGGGTTTATTTGTGACTTAACTAAACCTACATTGCGCACCCTGACCGTGAAATATCCGTTTTCAATCTGATCTTTCAGTCTGCTTTGAGATCACTCAGAGAGGCATGCAGTGGAGAGGGAGAACAGATGTTTGGTGGAGGATGAAGGAAGCTCATTCAGTGGGGTGTAACAAAATAAAAGATAGTGTCAGTATCTTGCAGTAAGGATAAGGTTGGTGTTACTCAACTATATTTTTCTCATTGTAAAAAAAAAAGGTCATGAAGAGACCGAAACCAACAATGGGTTTGTCCGTCTATACTTTCTGATACTCTGTGCCATTTGGTCCCGAGTTGATGTAGTGTAATTTTTCAAAGTAGGCTACCTAATTTCCTAAAACAGCTGGGCACTGTAGTTTTCAGCAAGTAACACTCAAACAGGAGTAAATGGTGTAATTGTTGGGGACTATTTTCAACTGTGGATTAATACACAACAGAGTACAGTATCTATGGCATCAGGATGATATGCTGTATGTGCGATTGACTATGAATAAATTACACTGCCATGCATGTTCATGGTAATGAAGGAACATGTTCGTGTGCCAATGTGGCCCAGAGGCCCAGAGGAAAATTGTTGGATTTAGTATTCTCATGTTATTAATTGCTAAAAAGAGAATTATAGAAAATCACCAGCATTAAGACCTTTACACACTGGGGGCGTGACGAATAAACAATACGAAAATGTGAAATACTCGCCTGCCAATATTATATGTCTAGGGCTTTTATTGTGAAAGGTAAGAACAGAAGGAGTGGACCTTGTCTGCGCTGCCTTTGTCAAAGTTGAAAGGAGTAATAAAGTTTGCCGTCCTGGCTCAAACTACAGAGCCTACGTGTTGATGTTTCAAAAATATTAGGGATGCACCAATCCGACTTTTCAGTCCTGATACCGATAGCAATACCTGGGTTTTGGGTATTGGCCAATAACGTGTACCGATCCGATACCAGTGATGAATTGATAAGCTGTATGCCATCATTATTTTATGTGCAACATCAAGCTTGACTTAAACATTACTTTCTTAACTTTGTAAAACTGCAACAAATAAATACATAAATATACATTTTATTATCAAAATAATAAATCGTACAAAAGCAACTTGGTAAAAAAATCTTCAAAATGAACAGGAATTAGAACTCAAGTGTAGACCTTTTACATGCAGCAACAACAATTAATATTTCAGTATATAATGTATATAGCATATAAACATAGAATTGAATTGAATAGATCGGCCCCATTGTCACTGATATCCGATCCAGCTATTTGTGTCAGTATTGGCCCGATATCCGATCCAGTATCGGTGCATCCCTAACAAATATAAGCGCAACTCAACCTGTTCCGCACAACGTGAATGGTTGATGCCTTTATTTATGATGTGAAATGACGCCGCGTAATATTCACGTTCTGTGAGAAGTATTCATGTCAAAAACAACAGTTTGAAAAGATATATTGACATGCAAATTAATAGCAAGAAAAAAACGCTGCCAGTTTGTAAAGGCCTTTATCCTTTACTTTTTGGTATTGCCCAGTACAGCTTTTAAATATCATACATTCATAAAGGTTTTGCAGGGTGTCAGCATGGGTTTTCCCTGGGTAGTCCGGCTTACTCCCACAGTCCAAAGAAATCACACAAAAAACGAAAAAAACATGCATGTTAGGTTAACTGGTGGCTCTAAATTGCAGACCCTAAATTGCCTGTTGGTGTGAATGTAAGCATCAATTTGTCTGTCTCTATGTGTCAGCCCTGTGATTTACTGCCAACCTGTCCAGGGTGTACCCTGCCTCTCGCCCTATGTCAGCTGGGATCCCCTCCATCCCTCCAACGACCCTCTAAGGATAATGGATGGATAGATGCTAAAGAGCAGAAATCAATAGGCAATCGATATGGGACAAGCCAATTCTATTCCATTAACATGATCAGTATCAGTATAAATTTGAGGCACAGTATTTGGAGTGAAATTTCATGTGAGTAAAAACCCTCCAGCCGCGGCATCAGAGAAACAAAAACAGTGTTAGACACATTGTACTGAAACAAAGCTTCTACAGCTCAGAGAGGTCAGCTTCTGCATCTGGAACCACTCTGGTAAATAAATAACAACATGTAGCGATGGTGCGCTTTTCCATCTGTTCATTGTCTAAGAAAACATCTCTTCTTTTACTGAAACAGCAGCCCAGGTAACACATCACACCGTTTCAAACAGAATGAGACCAACTCATTTTCTTTTTTTCTCTTAAAATGAATGGTGGGAGTGAATAACATTGTGATAAAACAGGTTCTATTCAATACTGCAACTTCTACACAGAAGTTCCTCTCCTTTTTTATGTTGTAAGATCGATGGCCATGCTTCACTGGACCTCATCTTATCCAAGAATGCTCTCTTTGGCTAAAAAGCTGTCCTTTCTTATTAGTTTAAACACTAAACAAGAGGCAACCACATCCATGAAAGATGAGAATAAAAATATGTCGTCCCAAGGTCTTATGACATATTGCTAAATATGTAACAGCTAACTGTATATCTGCTCTTTGTTTTCATTCATATAAAGTCTGACCTTGAACTCTGCAGCTTTAAAAAAAGGCTGGAAGAGAAGAAAAACCTATATTTTCACAGAGCCAATAATGGGTGCTACCCTGAAACTAGCACAACACATGCTCTGTTTACATCTGCCAATCCGACATTGTACTTGGCAGCTCAAACATCTGTCAGGATGAAGAGAAACCGTCGGTTAATCTGGCACTCAGTGAGAGATTTTAACGCCGGTGGCTCCGGGTGCCAGCCGCCGTGTCCCAAACAAGGGATTGCGAGCGCGGTGTGGAGCGAGCAAAAGGAGTAGCCGATTGTAGCGCCATATTAGCTGACCCCAGATGTGTACTGAACATCAAATCCTCTGCAGTAATTCCACTCGCTGCTCCAAATACCAATCGAGGGCTGCCGGTTGCCATGGCAACGGCACTCCTGTCCAATATAGCAAGCGGTGGGTCTGCCAGTCTCCTTCTCTCTCTCTCTCTCTCTCTCTGTATCGCTCTTTCCTTCTCTTGTTCCCTTCTCTTGCTCTCTCATCTTCCTCGCTGTGTGTCGCATGTGTAAATACCACAGCATGGATTTGCTGCAATGTTTGCTTTTTGTGGCTGTTGTATGACTGGCCCCACGCTGATAGCCTATATTTATGGACCGTTTCTTTAATGTACTGTACGGGATTTTTTTTCCCCCAAATGCCAGTGAGTCCTGCTGGCTCTGATCATATTTGATGTGATCCGACAAGATGAAACATTAGCATTTGACTTTCAATCCCAATTTGCGAGGCTAGATTTGCGAGTAATCGGATATCTATTGACAGTCCTTTACACCGAGCATGATCCGCTTTTCGTCTGGGGAGCAATGTGGGTTCAGCTGCACTTGCACTTTTGGTATAAAACGGTTACTGATAATTCAGAGAAATGTATATGGATCATTGACCAAACAAGATCCAACTGCATTACACATTTACAGGCAGCATGAAATGGGATGTTTGTGTATCTGCACTAATGATGTAGCACAGCGTGATCGTTCACATTTGTTTTTGCTCCATTTTTTCTGTCTCCTGAGACTATCCCCCCCTTATGTAATTTACCAAATGGTGCTAACCTATTTTTGCTGGTGCCTTCTCGAATCACTATACATCACTGCCCAGATTCACCAGACTGCCCTTTTCCACTTGGCTGCACCTGTGCCAGGATGTGGTGCCAGAGATTTTGCCCTCTTCCAGTCCACTGCCCCTTCTCCGCCTCATGCAGCCTTCACCAGGCATGCTGCTCTCACCTTGCCTGCCTCAGACCCCTGGCAGTCTACACAATAATAAAACTGGTCACAAGAAACAGTCTGATAGAGCAAAATGGAGATGATGGAGGCATCTGTTAGTCTTTTTTGGTTGCAAGGTCTTACCAGTCTGCTACAGATGTGATTTTAGAGCTATTTCAACAATTTGTTCCTGTTTATGGTTTTAGTCGACTTTTAGCTGATTTATGTCCAGGCTTATTGCAATTTTCCCTGATTATACAGTATGACTACAAAAGGATTTGTAATTAGCTGCCAAGTACTTCATGTTTACAGGTACACAGTAATCCGAGAGAGGTTGATTCACCTTTGCAGAGGAATATCTTGGACTCAAGGGTGAAAGACTTCCTTTTCATGGTTATATCTGAGTTATAGCTGTTCTTAACAACAATTATTGATGTTAAAATCAAATGGAAATACTTGTAAAATAAAAAATAGTTACCTGAGATCTTTAGTTGGCAAAGTCAGAATACTTAAAAGTGCATTCTACGATTTCTAAAACGTATCTTTTCAGGCTGTTCTCATACACCGTTCATAGCTATAGCTAATTTGTATATCCCACAAAAAGTAATCTACGTAGTTGAGAACCAGAAGTACAAAGCGCGACAAAACGTCAGGTAGGGAGGAGGTCAGGAAGTTGGAGTGGATGGTTTTTTCTGTCAAAAAATACCGGACTTTCACACAGGAGACTGGTCTTCGTACCCCGTGTGAAACCAGAAGCCAGAGTTGATTTATTTGTCATGTAAGATCCGTACAAGTTACACCATTTCCGCTGTTATTTTAACCCAAACCAAAATCTTTTCCTAGACCTAACCAAGTCAAAGTTTTATTTTGAGAAGACTGGAACAGAAATTGACACATGCGTCAAGTGTTGCTGGACATTCGTAGGAAAAACACACGAGAAATGAGAAATAACTTTCGTAAGATATCATATGAACAGTTGTATGAGGACACGTTGATCATTTTACCCATCACCTGCTTTTAATGCCCTCTCTCCTACACAATCAGCACAAATGTCAATCACATGCATGTGGATCATAAGCTGAAGAAAATAACAGAACGTCCATCAGTCGAGCTTTTATCCTGCACTGCACAGAAAAAAAAACGGTGAAAGTTATCACAGTTAACCTTCCTTATGTACACCTCCATGCTTTTTTAGCCAATTTTATATTTTGGGAAATCTGCACCATGAAAAGTCATGCTAGCATTAGCTGCTAGCAGTTCCTTTGCACTGCAACCATGAAGACACTATCAGCTGGATTACTTTGATACTGAGAAAACATCTGAATCTGATGAGGCAATATCTGAAGTTACAAGGAGTGCCAGTAACATGAGTGATGCTTATATATTTTCATACTATGGGAACCTGCATGCTGCCATGACTGAACATCAGCCATAGGTCATGCTTAAACACAACAACACTGGACAGATGTTTCAAAGCTCTTGCTTAGATCACCCGGCCACTGGGAATATCTGGCCAAGAAAACACAGCCACGTCTTAATCTGCTTTCACAGCTAAGCATATTTAGCCAACAGGATTACAAGCATGACCATCACAGCGTGCACGTGTCAGCGGAGAATATCAAATCAATGTTTGGCAAATGCATAAGCCTCTTATACGTCCACGAGGGGGAAAGCACAAATCAAATTATTTTGAGGTGTGAGGAGTGTCCGAGTCGGACAAATGCACTTTCAGAGATTTTAACAGCTCGCTAATTAGTGCTGCTAATTATTCTTTCATTAATTAACTTGTGTTTGTTCAGGGATGATAAACGCAGCCTGAAGAGGAGCTGGTGGAAGGTCTGAGGCATGACATTTACTCTACTGTACATGAGTGGGGCACAAAATTATAGACAGTGGGCAGTAAGGAACAGATAATGAACCTAATGAACACTTCTTCTGGTTTTATCTTAACTGGATAAATAGCATTTTTTAAATAAATCAGGGCTGTCAATTGATTAAAATATTTCAACATGAATAATCACAAATTAATCGCAAATTTGTATCTGTTCAAAATGTACCTTAAAGGGAGATTTGTCAAGGATTTAATCTTCTTATCAACATGGGAGTTGAAAAATATGCTGCTTTATGCAAATGTTTATATATATTTATTATTGGAAATCAATCAACAACACAAAACAATAAAAAATATTGTCCAGAAACCCTCACAGGTACTGCATTTAGCATTAAAATATGCTCATATCATAACATGGCAAACATTGTGATTATCATAAAGTGGGCATGTCTGTAAAGGGGAGACTCGTGGGTAACCATAGAACACATTTTCATTCACATATCTTGAGGTCAGAGGTCAAGGGACCCGTTTCGGTGTTTTTCCACGCCAAAATTTAGCGTAAGTTTGGAGCGTTATTTAACCTATTTCACGACAAGCTAGTATGACATGGTTGGTACCAACGGATTCCTAAAAATCCTAAATTGCGTTAAAGAAATTTGCGGCGTTAAAACGAATTTGCGTTAAAGCGTTATTAGCACGTTAACTTTGACAACCCCTATTAAAAATTAAAAATAATAAAACTTTATCTGAAAGAAAGTTGCAACCTCCCAATAAATAAATACAAAAAATTAATTTAATTTTACACAGCTATAGTTTGACATTACTCTACTTAGCTTTACACAGACAGAACTAAATATCTCTGATTTGTTCTGAAGGTTCAAGCTCTCACAGTGTGACGTTGGAGCCGGGATCCTACACACAGGATGAGAGTAGGCTAGTTTGTGTACTGCTGCTCTATGACTGAGCCAGATAGATACCACAGTAGTGAGATGAATCACTCTGTAATTCTCCCACATTGCATTCGCTGCCAAGGAGAAGCCAAAATCAGACCGGCAAAAGTCAGAGGCGAAAGGAACTCCACTGAACCCTGCTAAGCCATCGGGCGGTAATGAAATCTTCAGGAGCGCCTGTGAAGTAGTTTTAAATATCAAGATAACACCGTTTATCAGATTCATCTTTTGCATGCATCACTCAGCTCAGTCCCACTCTGAGCACACAGAAACCTTCCTCTGTGTAAAAATAAAGAAAGAAATAAAGAAACATCTATTTTAAATGGTTTCCTTGACTACACGGCATCCTAGGCATATCCATTAATAGCACACTGTGACGTTGACGCTGGTTTCCTTCTCTGAATAATGGGTGAGAAAAGCCGAGAGGAAGAAATATGTGAACCTCTCGTTACAGGGATTTTTTTTCTTTTTTCCTCTGCCAAAAGTCTCTCACAGGAACGAGAAAACAAAATGTTTGACCAGTATTGGGATTCAACCGTCCAAGCCATAGCACGGGGCTGTGTAGGAGATTAGGGCTGACAAGACCTTTAGCCGTGAAGAAAGAGCGTTTTTTGTGTGTTGAGCTCGCTGAGGTGTCAGGGTGGAAACCCGTCAATGGCAGCACCCCTGGTACTGATTCAGTGTCGACCTGCCTCGGGGAGCGTAACACCTGGTATGAGGAAGAGCGAGTGGCTTTCTTTTCAGCGCGGCAGGAAAAGTGACAAATGCACTCACCTCCTCGTCTGACTCAATAGAAAGCAGTTTGGGGGTTCAATTGGTCTGGCTCAATTCAATTAGAGGTGTACACAAACAGCCCGGACAATTGCACTCGGCCAATCTAAGCCTAATGCCGAAGGACAAGCCTCCACGCACTTCAACGCCTCGTCACTGCTTTCCCACTTGAAGGGAGGAAAAAAAAAAAGAAGCAATTTTCCACTGATACACACCTACACAGACGGTGAATAGTCACACCATAAAGAGAGAGAGAGGGAGATGGAGAGACAGTGGAGAAAGGTAATAAAACGAGAGCAGCGAAGGAACAGATAAAGCTGAAATAATGGCTTCATTAGATGTTTACACAGCAAGTGAGGCAAACAAATGATGTAAATGAGTGGCAATGAACATAAAATGCAATAGTTGTGGCTTCATGAGGGATGTGTTTGGTGCTCGAACATGCGTCTGTGTGTATTTTTCTGTCATAAGAGCAGGTTAACAAGAGAGGCTTTGTTTTGCACAATTCTAGACTTATGAGCCTTCAAAAAGCATTAGGACGCGATGGGAGATTTGCAGGCAGCTCCGCGACATTGCCTATCTATTACAGCAGCTTCCTTCGCTGGAGACAAAATCAATTTCAATTAAAACCCAACCCTGGCCAAGACAGGCCTCCACTTCTGGGCTGAGAGACGGGCGGAGATAGCGGATGACAGCTTCAACATAAGCTGCTGACAAGAACGCGGGGCATGTATTAATTTGACCCAGAAGTTAGAAGCGGATGAGCACTTGGACCTGCTCGATGTAAAAGCGTCGACGATCCATTGATCAAAGCTTACGTAATGCATTTCCTCATCGGTGACCTTTTGTGCTCTAATCTGTCTTGAATTTTTTTTTAATCACATCATTTTTCATTGCTTCGACTCAAATCAGTAAATGCACACAAAATCCATAAAGACCAGCAAGAGAGGGTAGCCTTTTTTCTGACTTGATCTGAGTTTTTAGTACAAATAGGAAAAGTTAAACTATTTCAGACAACAGACGAGCACATGACATGTGTCTACTCACGTATCCTCATACAACTGTTCGTACGATTTACAAAAAATTATACCTCATGTTTTGTGCGTTTTCCTATGAATGTCCAGCAACATGTGACGTGTCAATTTCCGCTCCAGTCTTTTCAAAATAAACCTATTTAGTTAGGTTTAGGAAAAGATGAACTTGGTTAGGATTAGTCAACAAAAAAACTTAGTAAGGATTAGGCAACAAAATTACTTAGGTTTGGGAAAAGATCGATTTGGTTAGGATTAGGCCACAAAAATACTTTGTTAGGTTTAGGAAAAGATCGACTTAGTTAGGATTAGGCCACAAAAATACTTGGTTAGGTTAGGAAAAGATCAATTTGGTTAGGATTAGGCAACACAAATAGTTAGGCCTAGGAAAAGATCAACTTGGTTAGGATTAGGCAACAAAACTACTTGGTAAGCTTTAGGAAAAGATCGTGGTTTGGGTTAAAATAACACCGGAAGTGGTGTAACTTAAGTACAAAAGTTACATGACAAAAAATCGATGTTGACTTCTAGTTTCACACGGGACATGAACAGCGGTCTCCTGGACGCAAGTCCGTTGTTTTTTTGACCCACCTGTCCACCCCGACTACCTCCCTACACAGCATTTGTCTCTCTTTATACTTCCTGGTTCACAATTACGTGGATTATGTATGAATTGACTACTTTTTCTTAGGTATAGCTATGAACGGTGTATAAAAATAGCCTGGTCTACTCAATGCGAGTTCGACCTGCAACAGACACAATGCATGCCCCAAATTATTTCTAAGACTGCATGCACACAGAGACAGTGAACATTATTTAACCCTCCAAGAAAGAAAGAAAAACTCTTAAAAAGATTTCTTTTTATGAGGCAAACACGGCTTTACTCTGCAACCTTGGATTGCTGTTAGAAAGACAAGTGATGTCATATTTTACTTTTAGATTTTACTCACTGAATTTTGAACTTCAACAAGACAGGAAGTCTGAATAATTCACAAGAAGAAACAGGACAACAACACTTAGTGTACAACAGCACAATTCTACTTTGTCATCTCTACAATATAGTGAATAACAACTCTCGGTTATTAGTCTCCACTTGGCTACAATTTGTGGGCCTCTCAGTCAGCGCACACAACATGTCACATATGTCAGCTGGCATATGAGGGTAATCCGTGCAAACTGTGACAGGCCATTATACGGTCTTCAGGGAAGACAAACCCTGACCTTTCATGGTCGTGGGTGGCCATGTTGTCATGCTCCTCATGTCAAGTGCACAGGAATCCCCACTATCTCCTCCCACTCACACACACACACACACACACACACGTGAGCAGCAGACACACATAATAGTACACTCGCTCTGCCCACACAGGCATGCACACGCAGATACGACAAACTATTGTTCACTGATGCAAATACACACACACATACAACCAACCCCCCAATCATGCAATCCCTTTCATTAATAAACTATGCCTGTGCCTGGAGAGGAGTTCAAGCATGAAAGACAAAAGCATTACATAACGCATGCATGGAATTCTAAATCACAGGCTCGGCTTTGGGTTTTCACAAGTGGGAGTGTTAGCCTTAAATAGCTCGGATTATAACGAGAGATGCTTCACAGGGTCTGCTTCATCCAGACCTGCATGCTTCTGTAGCAGGGGTGGGCTAATGTGCTGCTAACTGCCTTTAAGAACGGGACAAACTGATTCTAGACCAGTTGTTATCAGATCATGTGCATGTTTCTTGTCTGTTCTCAAGACTAATGAGGCTGGCGATATTTCATATTTCTTATATAGATCAAAACTAACAATGAATTGATCCTCTTCTAACAAGTATTGCTTGTGAAGCTAAAGCCTAATATAACATATTCCTCTATTCAATGGTCCAGTGAGCCACACTGTGGCACCGTCTGACATGTTCCTTCATTATGATCAACGCAGCTTTATTCTGAGCTGATCCCACGTACACCGTCCTGCTGCTGTAAATAATCACTAGAGCACCAAATGTGTATTAATCCACAACTGAAAATAATCCCCAACAAATACGCTGTTCACTCCTGTTTGACGCTTTCCTGATTTTACATTTCTCTTTTTGTGGTTTGTAATGACTTTATACGACTAATCATACTCTCCCCGGTTATGACCTGATGAAGGACATTACTTCCTGCCCTCTTCCTTAATAATTTATAAACTCAAATAATTTCTGTAACGCTGAGTGAACATGAAGACGACAGGCTGGATTAGGAGGCAGATAATTCACTCAGAACGTCACTGTGATGTATAAATTGTGAATAATGTATAAAAGGACAACAGAAGAGACATACAAATAAGTAACACAAGCACATGTTAGCCATCTTTTTTGCAGGTATTATTATTATTTCATAAAACAAATTATCACTTGTGAAAAAAAAAAATTCTCTTAAAATAGAGAGGAGTAGAAGGTGTTGGGTGTCTAAAGTAGAAGGTGTTGGGGAAAATTACAGACAATTATGTACCTGTTGAATCCACAGACTGTATATAAGAAGTGGACGTAGTCACCCTGACGTCACCAATTGGTTTGAGGCCTGCCGTTTTGAAGCCTCGAGTTCGTCAATTTGATCGTAGCCATGTCAGTTTTTTTGCAAACTGAAGTGACACGAGAGGGTGAAGCTAAGTACAACCGGACACTGAATAAGATATTTGTAGCAAAAAAAACCTCGGGATGATTTTTGATTCTGCTTTTAAGTTTGATAAACAGATAAACTCCGTGCTGAGAGGCAGCTTCTTCCAACTGCGAAGCCTCGCAAAAGTAAAAACCCTTTTTATCTTTCCGAGACTGTGAAAAAGTACTGTAACTCCCTCTACATGGGAGTCAGCCAGTCTTCATTGTCACGTCTGCAGTCTGTGCAGAACGCTGCTGCAAGGTTTTTAACTAGTTTCCGGAAACATGAGCATATTTCCCCCGTACTCACTTCCCTCCACTGGCTGCCTGTCACTTTTAGAGTTCATTTTAAGACTTTATTATTTGTCTTTAAAAGTACTTCATGGATCGGCTCCCTCCTACCTATCTGCCCTTTTAACTCTCTATACCCCACCAAGGTCACTCAGGTCTTCCGACCAGTCACTTCTGGTCGTCCCTCTGGCTCCGTGGAAGCTCAGGGGCAACTGCGCCTTCTCAGTTGCGGGCCCCAGTCTGTGGAACAAACTGCCTCTCCACATCAGATCTGCTCCCCCTACGGAGTCTTTCAAAGCACAGCTCAAGGCCCACCTCTTTTCTTTGGCTTTTGAATGCACTTAAATTGTGATTACTAATTGGACTTTTACTCATGGATTTTATCTTGGTCTCTGTCTGTGGATATGTGTGATTTTGTTATCTGCTCTGTTGACCTGTTTTGATTCTGCCTATGTCTGTAAAACACTTTGGTCAGCTCATGTTGTTTTAAATGTGCTACAGAAATAAATTTGACTTGACCTAACATGACTTGACTAAGTAACCAAAAAGGTCATAATTAACTTTCATGAACTGAAAACATACTGTGAAAGGGTTAAAGACGGAAACACGGACAACTCCCAGATCGGACAACGGCGTGGTAGCAACCTGTCAGTCACAAAGTAGCCACGCCCTAAGGCATCCCCTGCTTTATGGTCTATTTGACTCTAAATGGGACCATAATTTACTAAATGAACATCATGCTGTATTGAAGAAGACTTGAAACTAGCGATTGAGACCATAAACTCATGTTTACAATGTTTACTGAGGTAATAAATCAAGTGAGAAGTAGGGTCATTTTCTCATAGACTTCTAT
This sequence comes from Sebastes fasciatus, assembly GCF_043250625.1. Taxonomy (NCBI): domain Eukaryota; kingdom Metazoa; phylum Chordata; class Actinopteri; order Perciformes; family Sebastidae; genus Sebastes; species Sebastes fasciatus. The sequence continues at coordinate 27,779,750 of NC_133795.1, forward strand.
ACAATCAGACTTCTTTTTGCAACCAGAGGAGTCGCCCCCTGCTGGCTGTTAGAAAGAATGCAAGTTTAAGGCACTTCCTCATTGGCTTCACTTCTCAGACCTGGAGGTTGTCCACTGGTTGAGTCGGTATTTATATTAATGTAGAGAAAAAGTAGGTTGACTTTTATGTCTGTTTTCTGTGTGTGGAAGGTATTGTGCTGTAGTTGTAACATATGTTACTATGTTGTTGCTCGGACCACGCCCATCTTCAAACTCGACCTTCATTTTGATCTGTACTACACATCTGTAAAGTTTCATGACTGCATATTGACTAAATCTGTCCACAGACAAACACACCTGGCGAAGTACTCAAAATCGCCTGTGTGGTAGTTCCTGCTACAGTAGGTGTCTCCAGGACCATATTTTAAAATGATGACAAACACACACGGACTCACAGGGTGAAAAAAATACCAGTGTTGCTGTCGCGGCAGGTAAAGAAAGACATATAATGACCTGTTGCAGCATCATCTGAATGTGTTTCAGTCATTTTCTTTTTTTACACATAAAGTCAGTGACACCTCGGTAGAACCATATGAAACAACTCAGAGGTGTTGAAAGATGTGAGATCATTATACTGCGAGCGCAATACTGAAATCCTTTTGTTGGTTTGTTGGTATATCCAGCTGAGAATACTGGATCAGAATCCCTCATCAAATGTATGTTTAATCAGCGCTGGCAGATCAGGAACGACACAGAGCCGAACTGGATTGATGCTATGACACAATAACAGTCACCTCCTACAGCGCAGTGCCCCTCGCCTGGTAGTCTATTCAGGTGTGATGGATGACACGAACAGCGAATCTTACAAAGTCTTTGTCCTCCCGAGATCTAAGAAGTGTCTTTATTCCCCAGAACAGAGCAATCCATCATATGAAAACTGAAGAGGTGGTTGCCTTGCAACCGTTTGCGCGCGGGGCTTCTGAAGGCTGTGGTGTGTGTGCATATGGAAATCTGCAAGTCTTCCTAGCGAGAATGAGGGCAAAGGATTGGGTTTGTGCCTTTTATTTCAAATCTTGTGCGGCTTTTTGATATGGAAATGGTTGAGGTTACTGTTCGGCTCATTCTCGAAGCTTTGTCTCTCGCTCTCGATAAGCCTTGAGAGAGTACAGAAGTGAAAGAGATGGGAAAATTGGGGCTAAAACAAGAGAATAGAAAGTAGAAAGTGTGTGTGTGTGTGTTTGTCCACGTGTGTGTGTGTAAACGTGTAAGAGAGAAAGTGATAGAGAGAGAAAGAGAGACCTCGTTTGCCAAGGCTGTTGTGTCTCCAATGTGGTGGTGGAGCCACTGCAATGCACCAAAACCAAGGGGAGAGAGGGTGTAAGAGTGAGGGGGTGGGTAGAGAGAGAAAGAAAGACAGAGAGAGGAGAGGAAAGAGAGAGAGTCAAAAATACAGAAGGGGTAACGGCAGAGGCAAAAAGAGACTTTATCAAGAGGGAGAAAGGGAACAAGAAGGATCGCAGCGAGAACAGAGAGGAAACCTGGAGTGTGACGGAGTGTGTGTGTGAGAGAGGCACAACAAAACCTATTTGACATTCATCTAGCTTTATAGCTCACGCTGCTGACAATTGGGAAGGGAGGAGAGGGGGGTGGTAATGGCTAAAATCCAAGATGTCAGTATTTCACTTTTCTTTTCACCTCTTTTATTCACAGAGACATTCCTGATCCCCGCCCGCTATACGAGCAACACACATCTGTACGCTCCCGTGACTGCACTCACAAAATGCAGGCAGAGCAGTCCTACCTATCATCCTCTCCACACACCATTAACAAAGCAAGCCAACCAAACACCCATTCACACACTGGTGATTTTTGCCATCCATTCAGTGGGCCAGACAGGCAAAGTGGCCCCGAGCTGAATGAACATAACGCGAGGAGGAGAGGGGAGGGAGGGAGAGGTGGGTTAGAAAAGAGAGAGGATTTGGATGCAGGTGAAAAAGTGCTATGTGTGAAAATCATAGTTAAAAATGATTGAGAGCGGGCGTTAAATACACATCAGGTGGACATATGATAAAGATAGATCACGCGCGCACGGGGCAGAGCTGTCTGCAGTTTACCTGGCCGACAACAAGCACATGGCGGGGAAACAAATGACTGCGGAGACAAGAGGATCATAATGTGCATTCTTCAAATACTCGCCGTTACAGCGACTCCAGAAGCACTCAGCTTTTGGCAGGCAGATAAAGGGAAGGTCACGGTGACATGAAGAGGGAAGGTGAGAAAGAGAGCAAACGACGGAGAGGGAAAGAAAGGGAGAGGATTAATGGCTTGTCATGACTCAATCCACTCTTAAAGCAACTCTGGGGCCGATTACCAAAGTAGATAGTGGCCATGTGTCGAAATAAACTTGCAGTTGTAGAGAAGAGATGAATGGATGAATAGAGGGTTAGGGTAGAATAAGGATCTTGCAAATCTTTCCACAAAAGGCAAATTGTCACCATTATGTTACATACCACACTACCATTAATGGGCTGAATAAACTATTTTGATAACAATTTTTGATATTTCAGTCACATTTCCAGCAAAAATGGCAAAAGATGCAAAAAGATATCAGCTTCTTAAATGTGATTTGCTGCTTTTGTTTGTGTATATCACTCTGAATTTGTTATATTTGTTTTAAAGTATGGACTGTTGATCAGACAGAACAAAGAATCTAAATATGTCACCATGGTGTCTGAGAAGTTGCGATCTGCGTTTTTCACTATTTTCTGATATTTTGGTCAATAAAATGTCATAAAACAATAAAAATTCATTATCATTATCAAATTTTTTTTTTTTTCAACCAACAGTCAAAACCCAAAGGTATTCACTTTATTATTATAGTATATAGCAAATATTCACATTTCAGAAGCTGTCACCAGTGATGTTTTGGGACATTTTTGCTAAAAAAAATTACTTTAAAGTGTGTAGGATCTGGCAGCATCTATTGGCGAGGTTGCAGATTGCAAGCTATATAAAATTGCTAGTGTTTGGTTTGTCCGTTCTGGGCTATTGTAGAAACATGGCAGCTGGCAGGTGAGGAGGACCCGCTCCCTATGTAGATATAAACGGCTCATTCTAGGTAGAGGGGGGTTGGCTAGCGACCTAACTCTAATCATGTGCTTTGTCTCAATTCACACACTTCTGTACTTACACTTACTATTTTGAGTGCACAAGTGCGTTCACACTGAGTATGGTAGTATATGGTAAAATGCAGTGCACTGTAAGTACCCGGATGTTGTACTCAAAACGGTCAAAACGTTAAGTGTGGAACTCTGGACCCTTCTCACCCTCAGCGGTCGTCATCTTTGCCACGTAACGGAAGGGGAGGGACCACCAAACTATTTCAAACTTGTGAAAATGGCGAGCGAGGAAGCTGCAGCGGTTGCGATTGAAACGGCGAACATCAAACTATACAAATTTAAGTCATATATGTATTTTTTTCACTCAGTACCATTATACTGTAGTCGGAAAGAAGCCATTATTGGGATAATTTATCCGTCTGAGTGCACAACAACCATGTGCGATTTGATACAACACTACCCTGTCGAAATTCACGCACTACATAAGAAAGTACAGTGTGCACTGTGTACTACATGAAAGTGTACTAACAGAAGTATATAGTCTACCTGTTCATTCACTATGTGCGCCTTTCTGTCAGCCATGGTGGTAGAGACAGTCTTTATGTGTGTGCCATCTATTCTTTGTAGGTTTCAATAATGTTGAGATCTGTTTCCAGCTTTAAACAGTTTTACATTCACATTCTTTGAATCCAACTTGTCACTTTGTAATGTAATTTTGCTCACCTTAAAGCTTGAAATTACACGTTTCTCCATCTTGCATGAATGCATCATTGAAGTCTTCAAATGCTCTTGGAAATATCTATCATAATTACAGTACAAGCTGAGCACACATGAACAACCCACCAAAGTGGTAAATACATCAGGGAAGCCGAAGCTTCTTAGTTGCTGAGATATGACATTTATGGGGCGGGGAGGATGGGAGCCATATCAACAATTGATGGTGAATATGATGTGTTATCATGGTTGCTATGTTTATTATTCATGTGTCTTGTTGCTTGGCATCCTACGCAGTTTGATGTTATTATGTGTTTCTATTGCCATGAGCTGACACAAATGTATGCTGTAGTAAGTTATTTAAAACAGCGATTACAGCACATGATGTCATACTCTGTCCTCTTTATTCTGTTGAAACAAAATCAAGTAGCTCGGTGCTGCTGGAGTCTAAAAGAAAAAAAACACATTATTTTTATCCAAAAGCACAACGCTTGTCAAGTCACATTAACATCTTTTTAACTCAGATGTTGAAGTTTATAGAGTGGTTGAAGGCAGCAGACATTGTGGGCCAAGTTATGTAAGAAAAGCGCTTCATGTGAAAACAAAAGTAAAAGCTTGCAAGATGTCATAGATGCTGTAATGTTTTATAACTGAGGTTGCTTATAAAACAGCTAAACATAAAGTTTTCAAAAGCTCACAGTAGTTGATTCACACCATGAAATTTCATGTTAAGTTAAGTTAAAGATCTACGTATACCTATTGGTATCTGTCTGTAATTTGGTTATACAGTATACTGAAATTAAAATCAATTTAAATAGGTCCAAAAACATGTTTTGACAGAAAACAATACTCAACATCTCACAATCTTTTGTTGTATTTTATCAGAAGTACTTTACTTTACTAAGTACTGTACTTTCACTAACTTAAAAGTGAAGTTAAAAGCATTGTGAATCATAAAATTATTGTTAAGAGTTGGCTAAAAGCTAACGGTGAGTGGAGCAGAGCAGAGCTACAATGGATTAAGTCTACAGGCAGAAGTAAGCTATACAGTATACCAACCAGGGCTCAACAATAAGCATTGTCCGATTGCCCAGCAAGTAAAATACCTCGTCGGGATAGTAAATCTAGTAAGTCACTTACCCAATCGGGTAAGTGGTAAAAAAATAATTAAACACATTGATATTTCCGGAGGTGATGATGTAAGTAGCTAAAGAGTGAGCCATCTTGCTTCCTTTTCTGTTGAGAGTTGCACATGTGCAGTACCGATCGGGCACTTGCGAGAAAATGGCGGCAGGTAAAGACAAAGTTGATGAGCTGAAGCGCATTTCAATTATCCTGGAAATAGGAGTTTAGTTGGGTGGCATTATAGGATGTGGGCGAAACTCCAGATTCATTCACTTAAATAAAAATTGAACGATTAACATAGTCAACAACATAGTCAACAAAGTCTTTGTTGTTATTTGGTAACCGCTAATAAATATAACAATTTGTATAGGGGCAAGTACAAACTCGCTTTGAGCAAAGTAGGTTTCTGTTCCACTTTCCCAGAAAAAACTTCATGTTGAACCCTGCAAGTGTATTCTACTAGATTTAAAGTAAACAATTTATGCAGTTGCTATTGTTAGAGCACTGACTATGTGTACATGTGTTTGTGCATCCATCTGTGGCAACATGCATGTGTGTGCATGCATACAAAGTGCAGAGTGCTGCTTGCAAAGGGTATTTTGGGATTTTGTTTCAATTCCGTGAAGCCTAATTTGAATAAAATGAATACATGAATAAATAAAAGCCCACTATAACAAACACTATGTAATAATGTCGTGCTTAAGCAGATAACTAAAATCAAACTCAGAACTTAAAGTGATTAAAGTAATAGGAGAAGCAGAAGCAGTATGGAGCTCATTAGTGTTGTGGAATCACATACACGAATACACAGTACACAATACACCTACTTCTTTAATATAAAAATGTTCACTAATTCTGAAAAAAATCACTATGAACATGAATTTACAACCTAAAAAGTTGTTGTGCACAGCAGCAAACTGTCAGATTCTGTTGTTGAGGAGTAAAATGTGTCATATAATTTACTTCATTAATGTACTGCAAATGTGTACTGTTCTGAACTATTAAATACTAAATACATTTTCAATACTGCATTCAGCGACGTTTTTGATATCATCAGTAATTAAAATTACTTCCCGTACTTCCCGAACCCACTGTGAGTCAACATTGCACATTGCAGTTCAACACAACAGTGTTTTGGGCAACAAGACAAGATAAGATAAGATAAGATAAGATAAGATAAGATAAGATAAGATAAGATAAGATAAGATAAGATAAGATAAGAGGAGCCAATCCCAGCTGACATTGGGCGAAGGCGGGATACACCATTGACAGATCTATCACAGGGCTGACACATAGAGACAGACAACCATTCACGCTCACATTCACCCCTACGGGCAATTTAGAGTCAACAATTAATCTAACCTGCATGTCTTTGGACTGTGGGGGGAAGCCGGAGAAAACCCACACTAACCCGGGGAGAACATGCAAACTCCTTACACTCTAACCTTAACCATCCACTGCACCACAGTGCCGCCCCCCACCCCGCCCCTTATCTTCAGAATTACTTTTACAAAACAATAGCAGTATGCCACGCAAACGTCCGCAGTTTGGGAAAAATATCACGGTTGGGTTTAAAATAAGTGCAGAAACTAAGTAAAATACATATGGAAACAACGTAACACAAGTACAGAAAACAAGCCACAGACGTCACTAACCCGGTCTCCAGGTTGAAGTCCTGCAGTGTTCAGATAAGATATTAATTGCCAACATCTCCTTTTATTGCCCTTGTGGCAAACATAATTGATGCATGTACTGTAAGACAATACGAAATATTTGGAAATCCTTTTTGACCCAGGCCTGCTCTGCAGTCACCCTCTTGACATTGCGCCACAGCACTGACATGCATGGTAATGGTGATGGAGAGCGTGTACCAACCGACCGAGCGCAACGAGCTGACAGAACCTGTGGACTGTGGAGAGAACCGGGCCGGTGGAACGACTCCAGTGAGGCGCACACATGGGGCCAAGGCCCATCCTTCTCCCTCCTGTCACTATGGCACCTTGCCTGGTAGCCAGCCAGCCAAAAAACATTACTAAAATTCACAACACAAAATTCAAATGGAAAGCACATAATTAAAATTCATTTAGCTAGTGGCACAACTCTTACATCATATATCTTCCTTTAGAGTTCACCTTTTCAAAAAACCCAAACGCCTCAGCCCCAAATTGTTTCCCAGCCAGAGAGAGAGAGAAATGGAGGGAGAGAGAACACAGTGCAGCGGTCCTGAGGGACAGGAAGGCCTGGTATAATTCCTGAATACCAGCCCAGCCCCATGGGGATCCATGACCTGCATCTCTGGCCCGCTGCTCTCTGCCTCCATTGCCTCAGTAGCTGGAGCGTGTTCTGCTCTCAAAATCAGACCGAAATAACAAACACACACACACACACACCATAACTCTACAGCTATTACATTCTAGTGTCAGTGATATATTCTGCAACCTATGTCTAATAAATTATCATACTGACCTATTAATAATAATCTTGTCCCCAGTCATTGCTCCATTTGGTATATCAAGAATTTTTGGTGGGAAATATTACCGTAAACTTTGCTACACAACAGTGTTTAGTGAATTGTCCCCCCCTGGGTTCATCTGTTAAATGTGAGCAGGAGAGTCCTGAGAGACTTGGCTGCCCACAGATCCTGACGGTGTTGAGCTGAGAGAAGGCGGATCCCACAGGGCTAATAAATAAATTCAGAGTGATGAAACTAACTGCAACACCATAATATGCCAACTGTGACACATGCAACGCAAAAAAATCGAACGTACGAACAGTCAAGTCACTGAGAGGCGATGGAAAAGGAGGAGAGATGGGCTGAGATAGACTGTCATCACAGGAATTACATTACATAATACATACATTAAATTTCAAATTCGATTCCATTTATTATTTGTCCGTTTAGTCCCAGACAACCTCACGCAGAGGAATATTCGTCTCTCTAGGCTTTAATGGTAACATCTTATTGTTAGACGACATTTATTTTCATTATCAATTAGTCTGCCATTTATTTTTTTTGATTAATCAGTCAGGAAATTTTCATAACGTCCATGTTAATTTCCCAGAATCAAATTTCCAAATAAAAATTTTGTCGAACACAAAAAAAGTAAATATTCATATTTTAATGGCCTGAGCCCATTAAATTTTGGCATTTATGCTTATGAAACCTGTTACCAGTTAATTTTCTGTCAACTGACTAATCAATTAAAAGGTACAGTGTGAAGGATTTGGTGGCATCTAGTGGTGTGGTTGCAGATTGCAACCAACTGAATACTCCTCCGCTCACTCCTCACTTTCCAAGACTGAGGTAACGTGAGCCGGCGAGTGCAAAACCATGGTAACACTGTACACTTCGCTCAGAGGCCATCCTTACCATAGTAGCACTACTTTATAAGCAACGGAAGTCAGACGGCGACTGGCGGTACCCCGGTTTTGCACTCTGCGGCTCATTACCGCACAGTCTTAACGGAGAACTACTGTACGGTGCCTTCAGGTAACGTAAAAATGTAGATATGAAGGGCTCATTCTAAGCTAACGAAAACACAATTCTTAGTTTCAGGTGATAATCCACTAATGAAAACATGAATATTATATTCCATTTCTGCTAATAGATCCCTCGAAATTTTACACACTGTTCCTTTAAATCGACTAATTGTTTCAGCTCTAGTAAATATTATGATAAATATGCATGATCATCCCCACCCGTTTTCAGGTAAGAGTAAAACAAATTACACACAAAATGCACATTCAGAACATTTCTGTAAAAGCCCTTTCTAAAGACATTCATGGCCGTTTCTTACAGGATGCTGTAAACCAGTCTGACATGCTGAATCAATGTGGGACGTTAATGGTAGTGACTATGTGAGAACACAGACACGATAGAAAAATCTTGAGTGTAAAGGTTGCAGAACGAGAACGAGCTGTGGTTGTCCAAGTTACTGGATCCGTGGACCTGTGATGGATGTGTCATCGTCGGAGTTGCGTGGTAGAGGAGGAATGCTCTACCTCTCCCCGCTGAGGTCCCACTCCCCCACCTTCGTCCCATGTTAGTATCACTGAGGTCTGCCCTGCAGCCTGCCTGCATGTGAAGAGGATTTTGTCACTTTCTATCAATTGGTCCCAATCCCCCACCACACACACATACATACATTCACACACACACACCTCCCCCCGTTTGCAGACACAGTTACATAACGGCACGAGGATTTCTGGGCTAAGGGAGGTTTTTCTCCCCCCTCTTGAGCTGTTACCTTTTTCTCTCTCTTACTTCTTCTTCCTCCCATCCACACACACACACACGAACACACACACACCTCACTTGCCATATGCTTAACACGCACCTTCGGTCACACACACAACACAGACGGTTGTGTAATTCGCTGGGTTCCTGATCCCCCCCCCTCTCTTATATCAGGTTTTTCTACCACATGATTCTGACTGAAGGGAATATACTAGATGCTGGCGGTCTTGATTAGGACTCGACTGCCCCCTGCTGTCTCAGCAGAGAAACACACTTGTCTGGGTCACTGCAGTGCAATTATTTATTTGTCACATTCAGCCTTCCTATTTGCATTTACTGTAACACATTTGTACGTGCAAGAAGCAGCTGTTAAGATTACATATGTTTGTTGTATATTAATGTATTATAGGTGAAAACCTAAACCTCTTGACCAAAAAAATGAAACTGATTTCTCAAGCTCTCAGCAGCACCCACACACATACGGCATCAGTCTTGTGTGTCCCCACCATAAAAACATAAAATTGGCTGCCCTCTGCTGTCTAGTCAATGTCACCACACCTCTCCTGTTAAACTGTACACACAAATGTAACCCCGCTCTAATCATTTGATACAACTTAAACAGAAAATGAGATAGGGACTGGACATACGGTAATGGTGTATGAGCTGTATTGATCTACACTGCGTTGATGCGTCCCCTCTTTGACAGAAAAATGGAATAACAGGGTGAACGATGGCGGAGAAGCCGTGGCATTTAATGGCTCGCTAGATTACAAATCGATGGCTCTTCTGAGAGAGAAAATTTCCAGCCATTTAATGGCATTACAGCAGGAGGACAGATGGGCCAGAAGACAAGGAAAGGTAAGTGGAAGGTTAAAGAGGTTTCCTGGAACCACAGAAAAGTATATAATTTGAACAATTTAGATTTATCATCACAGTTCATTTTTCTGGCAGTTAATGTCAAAGAAACCAAGGCACTCAACTGTTTTGTACCGACTGTCCGCTAACAGATGTTAATCAAAAGGTGACTTTGGAAAATTACTGCCAGTTTCATATTTGGAAGATACATTTAAACATAAAGCTGATTATTTTTTATATAATTTAGTGCTTTAATTATTGTTTTTCAGGATGCTCCTCACTCACTTCCATCCAAAATGTATTTTTAATTTCTGCCCTTTAATTTTCATTGTGCACTGCATTGTAGTGTCGATCAAAATTAAGCTAATTAAGCATTCAAACTGACAACTGGGAGTTTACTTTTCCAATGCGAGCACATGACATAGACACAAACCCTAGATACATGCATCATATACAGCGTGGAATTGAGAGACAGATGTTAGACCACAACTGGGATGTTGGATAAAATGAGGGACCTGGTGCTATAAAAACAAACCAATCGCCTCCAAACCCCCCATCTACCACCACAGATACAACACACAAATACTCTCTCACACACACACACACACACACACACACACTAGTGTTGTCAAAAATATCAAAGTATCATTACATATCAATACTAAATATCTGAAACGGTTTCATTTTCTGCAGTATCGATACACGGGTACCATGTACCGGGTATCGACACACACACACACACACACACACACACACACACACACACACACACACACACACACACACACACACACACACACACACACACACACACACACACACACACACACACACACACACACACACACACACACACACACTGCTATGTATCTTTTAATAAGAATCTAAAATGTTATTCCCTCAATGCTGTGGTATCGCAAATGGCATTGCATATTAATATTTTTCAAGGTATTGTATCGAAGCTAGAAATTCCAGTAACGTGACAACACTAACACACACACACACACACACACACACACACACACACACACGAGAGCATTCGTTAAAGAACATGTGCAGAGATGGTACAGCCAGTCAAGCATTAAAGATTCTCCCATGTTCAAATTCCCAGCCCAGCTTTGACAACGTGGTTGGGAAAGATTCAAGACAAGAGAGTGCCACTATGAATCTCAAGTAGGACAATGCAGAGCACAAAGTGCACCTTCCTAGTTGACCCAAGGTAAAGCAATCTTCATATACGGTATATCATTAAAATCCCATTAAACTGCTATGAACCCTAAGATTTTGACTGATTACCTTATTGTTTATAGCAGCAGCCTATAATTATACTAACTGTTAGGTTTACTCTTTTGTACCAGGAGGTGTGTTTGTTTCTCTACGTGCACAATAAGCAGACTAAATATCATAACACTTCATAGTATAATTACTTTGCAATAACAATCACTACAGACAATGTTACAAAGGTGGCTCAAATTAAACTGAATTCCACAGCTAATTAGCAGTATCTGGCAGTTAGACTTTGATAAGTGTATTTTACAAAGCAACACAAGACAGCTAACAGAGTCACAATAACCTGGGTCTACATCATGGCTGCATGGAGGAAAGAAGTCTGGATAACCATGACAACACATGCCAAACAACACTGCCCTGAAAAAACAGGTAAATTGGTATAGAGTTAACACTAATAAACAAGTAGCAGAGAATGCACTTCCTTTTTCATTCAATGTAGCCCCCTATACATTTACATACATCAAAGATATAGAGAATTTTGCTTTTATCCAAACAGAAACCTCACATCTCAAACCTAATCTCTTTTTTGTGTGTGAACAGATGGCCAACAACAACAAATGCAATGTTTAGTATCACATTTCTCCCTTCATGACAAGGAAAGCTGTGATTACACAGGGCTTTCCGGGGGTTGATAAATAATCCATAAAAATCCTAATCAGGTGGCCGCACTCTTCCCAGGAGTGACTATAAACAGCCACCCCACTATATTAATCCTACAATAGGAGTCATCCACAATGGCCCTTTGTGACTCAATATCTGTGTTCACCATCGAACTGCACCTCCATATCAAAGAGGCTCTCTATTATTTACATGGCATTCATTACAGCACACGGGGCAGAAATGCCTGAATAAACACACAAACAATCCTCCGTCTGGTCAGCCAGCAGACCATTATCATGGGAGCACAATCACTGGCAGCCACGGCTGGATACAGATTTCAGTCGGATTTGGGTGAATAATAATAATAATAATGATATGTTGAAAATAATCCGCAACAAATACACTGTTTAATAATAAGTTTGCTAAAAAATAAAAAATAAAAGTAAATATTTTAGGGCTGTTAAAGTTAACGCGATAATAACGCGTTAATGACAATTTGTTTTAACGCCATTAATTTCTTTAACGCATTAACGCAACATTGTGATTTTTAGGAGGTTGTAGCTGGCTGAGTTTTAAAGCTGAAGAAGATACTGGCAACATATTAAACTAGAAAAAACCTAAAGAATCCATTGGTACCAACCATGTCATACTAGCTTATCATGAGGAAGGTTAAATAATGCTCCAAACTTGCACTAAATTTTGGTGAGGAAAAACTGGTATGGCCATTTTCAAAGGGGTCACACTGACAAAATACCCAATGCTGGTGGCGGATTGCCAAAAGGCTAACTGGAAAGCCAGAGAAAGCCAGCTACTGGCTGTGGCTCCGGAGGAAAAAGAGTAGTTGGGGGCCAACACCCCAGTAAAGGCAGCTGCAGGGGTGGCGGGGAGACGTCCCCAATACGCCACGACCCCCGCCGGGAGATGTACTGGCATAGGGGGCGAAACATCAGTAAATGGCGGTTTCCAGCTGACGACCCTGCACCTGACCTGACCAAATGGCACTGGCGGAGTTGCGACAGGCTGAAATGCCGAAGCAGGAAACAACACCTTACCTGTACAATTACCTGACAGCTGTTGTTGCCTGTTGGGCATGTTATGATTTGAGCATATTTTCAATGCTATACAGTACTTGTGAGAGTTTCTGAACATATTTGTTATTGTTTTGTGTTGTTAATTGATTTCCAATAATAAATATATACATACATTTGCATAAAGCAAGCATATTTGCCCACTCCCATGTTACTTGTATAATCTCCCTTTAAGGTACATTTTGAACAAATAAAAAAATTTACAATTAGTCACATAGTTAATCACGATTAACTATGGACAATCATGCGATTAATCGCGATTAAATATTTTAATTGATTGACAGCCCTTATTTATTTATGACCTGTGTTTAAAGATTTGCATTTTCAGTATAGTATATGGGGCTGAGAGCCACAGGCTGGGGAAGTCAGAAAGTACTGAGAGATGGAGGACAACATTGTTTGGTTTTGTTGATAATGGAAAAGCACAAAAATACAGAATATTGCCAGCTTTATCATTTAATAATCAGACCGGTCTGCTCAGCTCTGTTCTTGCTTTGGTTGAGATGATACCACAACAAACAGAGTAAAACACTGTTTAAATTAGAGTGAAAGACTGTGCATGGGGAATTGCTCCTGTATTGCTGTAATCCATTTGTTCCTTGACACGCACATAGTTCTGTATATAGATTCAGAATACATTTTAGAAATCAACCTATACATACTGGTTGGCAAAGACACTAACACATGTTTTGCTCAGAGATAGAGTAAAAAAATCTTCTCTTGCTGGTGTCATGAGGTCATTAGGCTGTGCTGTTGTTGTGATTATGGGTGTTGTTGTCGCTGTGCTCCCATGCTGTGTCATTGTCTTCTGGACTGTATTTGCTTACAAGGAAACAGAACATCCTGACACAGATTAAACCTCAGCCAAGTCAGCCTCTCTGCTCATGAACCAAACCACTGGGGACAAATTGGGCAACGGTTATTAACGTCAAATGTCTGCGTTTTTAGATCCAAGCCCTTCTGCTACAATAGTTAGTGTACACACACACACACAAACACACAAATGCTCTTACACTAATGTAGAACCTGAAAACTGCAGGAGTCGAGGCATGCAAGGAGTGCATCAGTAATAGTTGGTGTTATAGAAAGAGAACACCCAAATTCACCCAAAATAGTTCAGACATATGGAGGTCTGCTCACTCATTTAAAAACTGCATTTAACTAAGGCAGTTACAGTGAGCACGCCAAAGGATTGAGAGGCATATACTCTTATCTTAAAGCTGCTCTAATCAATATTTGTATATCTGCAATGGATCAAATCACTGCGTATAATGTGTAACCCACATATTATTATTAGGGCTGTCAATCGAATATTTAATCGCATGACTGTCCATAGTTAATCGCAAATTAATTGCACATTTCTTATCTGTTCAAAATGTTCCTTAAAGGGAGATTTGTCAAGTATATAATACTCTTATCAACATGGGAGTGGGCAAATATACTTGCTTTATGCAAATGTATGTATGTATTTATTCCTGGAAATCAATCAACAACACAAAACAATGACAAATATTGTCCAGAAACCCTCACAGGTACTGCATTTAGCATAACAAATATGCTCAGATCATACAACAGGTAGCAACAGCTGTCAGTGTGTCAGTGTGCTGACTTGACTATGACTTGCCCCAAACTGCATGTGATTATCATAGAGTGGTCATGTCTGTAAAGGGGAGACTCGTGGGTACCCATAAAACCCATTTTCATTCACATATCTTGAGGTCAGAGGTCAAGGGACCCCTTTGAAAATGGACATGACAGTTTTTTCTCGCCAAAATTTAGCGTAAGTTTGGAGCGTTATCTAGCCTCCTCCGCAAAAAAGCTAGTATATAGATTATATAGTATATAGCCCGCTACAACCTTAGAAATCACAAGTTGTGTTAATGCGTTAAAGAAATTAGTGTTGGCGTTAACGCGTTAACTTTGACAGCCCTAATTATCAAGTGACTCTGCACTACATCCCTGCTTTACAGCACTCTTTCAGCTCATTGTTTTGGTTTTACAGCTCACAACGTTACTGTTTTGGTTGACGGTCATCGCTCTCATCAGCGTCATTTATTTTGGGGGTTTGTTTTGCAAAAAATCTCTGATAAATCCACTGTATGCCCCATCAGAGAGAAAAAGTTAGCGACTAACTGGTGAACATAGTGGAGCATTTAGCAGCTATAGTGCCAGAGATTTCCCTCAGGAGTTGATGGAGACCTAATAGAGCTAGAGAGAAATTGAATAATGAATTTACATTCATCAGGTGGACAGACAACTTATAATGAATGTTTGCTTACACTCACCATATTAACTTTAGAAAGGTGATACATTTCAATGTGCACTGTCCCTGTCAAATAAACTAATCAAATAAATAATATGACAAGGTTGTGTTTACAAGCTTGCTGTGCTGCATCAGCGGTCAAAAAAGCAATGAATGCAGGTTTGAATAATAATGTTGGAAATATGAGATTTCTGAATGTCATGGAGGATTCAAAGCCTCCCTGCTTTGCCAACTGCAGCATGAGAAACACCCGGACCATTCTGAACCCATCTGCAGCCCATTCCACTGATCTAACGAAGATATATCCCTTTACACCACTGCAAGGTCAAGGGCAGAGAGGCCACTTGGCAGCCAGACGAGGATCTTCCTTCCTGCTGCAGCCAGCCATCATCAACCACATTGGCTGTCTGAGCCGACTGAGCTCACACCTCCCTCTGGATCAATAGAAACAGGATCACAGGTCCAGACCAATGGGGAAGAATTTAGATATTGCTCTGGTACCGCCAGCTAAAATAAGAACAAGACTGAATGGCGGCTTTGGTAGACACTGGGATTATTACTTGGCAGGAAAATGCCAACAAAGGCATAATTATATTGACTCTGAAACTGTCTGCTTCTCTTTGTCTTGTGTGATCGTAAACTGAATATCTTTGCATTTTTTGGACTGCTAGTCACATAAAATGAGTAATATTAATATGTCGCTTCAGTTCTGGGAAATTGTGATGGACATTTTTCACTATAATCTTTAACATTTTACTAACAAAACATTTAATAAAGAAAATACTAACTGATTAATAATGAAAATAGTTGCAGTCCTTATATGCACTTCTATTAAACAATAAAATGTCTATTGCTAACTACATTATTAGCTTCATGCCTATGGTGTACTCATCTGATGTTCATCCATGCTTTATCTTTTTGTTCTATTACAACGACTTCCAGCCGCACAGAACAAAAACACGAGAGAGAGAAAACATCACGACATCCCAGCAAGACATTGATTTCATAATGGTACTTGCTTGATCTGAAGTGTTTTCACCTCATCGCAAGACCACAGCGAGACAACTCTGGTGAAAATGCACTGCGTCACTATGGCAACCAGAAAAGTGGATGCAGAGACGCTAGTCTCCACAAGGATGCCGCTCAGCAAGAGCATAGGAGCGTACTGTATATGAGGGGAAGTCCTTCAATAAAGCGTTCCCCATCTCTTAAGGGGAACATAAGGAGATGGTGAGGTTTGTTCCTACCGACACACACAGACATCTTTTATGTCTAGAGGAATGATTGATACGTAGGCTGGAGCATTCAGAAATGCTGAGGATGCCTTTACTTCACCTGCATGTTAGGAGATGGTGGCATGTTTTTTAACCTCCGAGGCTTTCTGTAGCGATGAAGGGGAGTGCTGGACTGGTAATTAAAAGCTTTCATTCCTCACCTTAGTGGCCGGCTGCTTTAATAGTGGAAATCTGTCAGCACTGCTGGACCTTGGCGAGACAGGAATGATGTCAAGACAAGGGGATGACATCTAAAATATCCAGTGAGTATATACAATAAAGTCTAATCACTGAAAGTAGTTGTGTAACTCCAGAAAAGACCTTTCCTGACAAAAACTATTTGCCTACTATTACTGTAAGAGACTTCACAGCAAAGCACAGAAACTAAGGAGCAGTAAACCTAGAGATGCAATAAAAGCATTTATGGGAATCTAGGGAGCTTGGCCAATTATTCTGAAACGCCATTAGCGTGGCAGCCTTCATGAAATGTATTGATTCATTTGCAGATAAATCTTTATTTGCACTTGACTGGACCTGCACTTTTTCTAATGCTAATCATACGTAATGGTAGCGGCTTCCGTTCCTGGCCTGATGGGAATTTCTGCCACCATTTGTTCTGCACTGCTGCATTCAATTCAGACAATGACTGACGGAAACTTGATTATTTCACTCAGGTGAGTTGGTGACAGGACCGCACCACAACGGCTCTGGATCCCAGGAGACAGGGCTGGGACTACTCAGAGTCGCACTGGAGGAAATTGCTATAACCTAACTGTAGAGATGAATGATGAATGATCAAATTCACCTTGATGGTGAGCACAGGAATTGTCCTGTAGCCAATGCACTAACCTGGGGTACAATTCAATTGTGACACACTCTGCAAGCTATCACCTAATCAAATCTTATGCCAGTACAGTATAACCAAGCTACGCCACAAGGTTGAAACGTATTTGACAATGACGTCTCCCTTTTCTTCACCAGAGAATCAAGTAGTTTCGCTGCTCACATGCAAGTGTTTCAAGTGGCATGTCACAGCATGTGTAGAGGGTGAAATCTTGACTACTTAAATATAAGAAATTATACATAGCACATTTTGTTATTGACAGACGGTACACGCTATGTCCATTCACTATGTTCATTCACTATGTATATTATGTATTTCTATTTATTGTTTTATAATATTTTTGTACACCTGTACCTCTGTATCTGCCCTTTGCTGCTTTGACACCTGAATTTCCCCCTGGGGATTAATAAAGGTTCATCTTATCTTATCTTATCTTATCTCTATCTTATGTCTGACTACTGAGAGGTTATAAGGAACTGCTGCCCTTCAGAGTGACCACTGATGACTTGTGTACTAGTAAAAAATAAATACTAGCATGTATGAAACAGTGGGAGCAAACATACAAAAGTAACACAACATTTGAAAAAACATACTCCCTTTTTGTTTCTCCACATAAACATAGACATGCATGCAACTTCCAATACGTATATTGCACAATGCACCTGTAACAATGCAGTGTTTCAAGTGGCATGTCAAAGCATGTGTAGAGGGTGAAATCTTGACTGCTTAAATATAATAAAGTATAAATAAACCCCATGAATCAGCATATAGGCTACTGTCTGATTACTGAGAGGTTATAAGGAAATGAACTGATGCCCTTCAGAGTGACCACTGATGACTTGTGTAGTCAAAATAAACACTATAGTCTATTTGCATGTATAGCAAACATGCAAAATTAACACAAAAACAAAGAAAAACATACCCTCTTTTTGTCTCTCAACATAAACATAGACTTGAACATGCATGCAACTTCCAATATATTGCACAATGCACCTGTAACAATGCAACCTGTAACAATGCAACCTGTAACAATGCAACCTGTAACAATGCACATATTACAGGTGAAAAGGGGGACATTTGTGCCCTTTGCAGAGCCTCTATGACTGGCCCAGACCGTGCCCTACGTGGCCATTACACATTCAAGTCACACACACACATCAGTCCACAGACAATGTGGAGTCAGGCATCAGGACTGCTAGCTTATACAGCCTGTACGACGTTAGCTACCGAGCAGCGTGGATGAAGTGTGTCTCTCCTACCTTTCAGCACCACCACCACCTCCTCGGTACCGGCACAGTCCTCCTCTCCCTCCGCTCCGCCGCCTCCTCCTCCTCCGCTGGTCGGTGGGTCGTCTCCCTCAAACAGCTGGTTCACCTCCCCCTGGATGTCTGAGGAGCGCCGGGCGCCGTCGCTCTTGGAGACGGTGAACCTCTGGCTCATGGTTGCTGTCGCCGGTGTGAGACAAGCTGACGGCTCTTATTGCCACGGTGACGGACAAAAGACGTGCTCAATAGATATGTGCTCTCGCTTCTCTCGGTATTGTAGTCCACCAAGTTTACCTCCGACTACTCTGACCGGCGCTGAGCAGCCGCTCTCTTTGTCCGGTAATTAGATGTGTAACGTTAACACCGACAGGACCGTTCTCATCAACCGGTGTCTGGTGCTGCCGAGCACCCGGGTCCTAGAGCCGCTGGATCCGGGGCTGATGCGCCGTTTTAAAGGTCCCACATCATGCCCATTTTCAGGTTCATACTTGTGTTTTGTGTTTCTACTAGAACATGTTTACATGCTGTAATGTTAAAAAAAAAGAAGTATTTTCCTCATACTGTCTGCCTGAATATACCTGTATTTACCCTCTGTCTGAAATGCTCCGTTTTAGTGCATTTCAATGGAATTGCAATGGAATTGCAACAGAATTGTGTTGCTAGGCAACAGTTTGGGTCCATGTTTACTTCCTGCCAGCTGATGACATTCACATACACTGCAATAGGAAATAAACTGGGACACATTTAGAATGTTTATGTTTAAAACCGTGTAATGGTCTACATATTGTATATTTGTGACATCACAAATGGACAGAAATCCTAACGGCTTGTTTCAAATGCACAATTTCTGAATACGGGCTGTGTGTATTTCTTTGTATATTGAGTATTTTGATAGTTTCAGTATTTATATAGCACTTAAATCTCCTTTATAATATAAAAGACATGGAAATCTCTCTTTTTACAATATGGGACCTTTAAGGGAAAACGTAAACACACAAAAAACATAACGATTTATTGTACTTAACATGAAAAAAATATTTTGTTAATTTTATATTGTTGTTAATGACAACATTCAAAGTAAACCCAGTCATCTGGCGTTGCTAGGCAACCGCAGAGAAAAGCTAAAGGTCAGTCAACCAGCTGCTGTTGAGTTAGTCATTTATTTATTTATTTATTTATTTGTTTGCAGAAACGCTTTGGATTCATACAGAACAGTGTACTTTCTGCACATTTGTTCATGAGACTGTAGAACACTTATTTTTTTTCTTGTCCTTTCTCAAAGCAATTTTGGACAAATGTAGGCATTCATGGATTACAATACAATAAATCTTATTCTCATATTTATTTTATATGGAAAATCTTCTATTATCACCTAAACTAACTATTACCTCTCTTTTGTAATTAATAAAGCATCATATTGATATAGGCCTATGTAAATGGTAAAACTTAATTATATTATGTCTATTAATTAAATGAAATACTTTGTCAAATAATTGAAAAAAACAAAACAAAAACATGAAAGCCATTAAACCTTTTGTTATAACACATAGAAGTAATTTACCAGGATGTGTGTTGTTAAATATCCTTTAATAAGTGAATGTATTTCTTATAGTTTGCTTCTTCAAAAGTCCCCTGTTATTTTATTATATAATTTTAATTTTTTTATTGTATAGTTTAGTTACTGTTAAAAGTTTGTAATTTTTTATTTTTTTTGCAGAAACGCTTTGGATTCATACGGAACATTGTACTTTCTGCACATTTGTTCATGAGACTGTAAAACACTTTTTTTTTTTCTTGTCATTTCTCACAGCAATTTTGGACAAATGTAGGCATAAATGGATTGAGGATTATTACAATGCATATTATTTCATATTTATTTAATATGGAAAATCTTCTACTCTATCACCTCAACTAACTATCACCATTTCTTCTGTAATCAATTCAGTAATTCTAATGGGAAAGCATCATATCCATATAGGCCTATGTAAATGGAAAAACAGAAAGCTTAATTATATTAATTAAATGAAATACTTTGTCAAATCATTGAAATTAGTAAAAAAAATCAAAAACATGAAAGCCGTTAAACCTTTTGTTATAACATATATGTCATTTTCCCTGGATTTGCATTGTTAAATATCCTTTAATAAGTGAATGTATTTCTCATAGTTTGCTTCTTCAAAAGTCCCCTGTTATTTTATTTTATCATTTTGATTTTATTTATATGTAGTCTTTACTGTTACTCTCTTATTTTTCTCTCATTTTTCATTTCTTTCTTAGATATGTTATATTAAATTGTCAGAATTGTTGTCATTATCCCATTCTTGATTTGTAAGATTAAGGTTATTGAATTAAAAATAAAGAAATAAATACAGAAATAAATCCTGATAAGCAGCAACTGCTGTCAATGCTGGATTACTAACTGGCAGTGGTGGAATGTAAGTAGCCTACTGTACTTAATTAGGATACTATTTTGAAGTAGGCTAGTCTAATTGTACATTAGTTGAGTATTTCCATTTTATGCCACTTTTTCTACTTCTACACTCCCTTTTGGAGGCAAATATTGTATTTTTTTTACTCCACTACTTTTAACTGACAGCTTTAGATACTACTTCAATACAAAATATTAATTAACAAATTAATTATGATCAATTATTATAGATTAAGCTACACTAGCATATCAAATATTTAAAATCAAAATAAAGCTGCACCTTTACCTGCAACGTTTAAGTGATGTACACATCAATGCATCACTAATTATAATCCAGTAATATGATTCTGAAATGAGCCATTCTGCAGAATGAGAACTTTTATGTTTGTTACTTTAAGTATATTTTTATGTCTATACTTTAGTAAAGGTTTGAATGCAGGACTTTTATCTGTAACAGAGTATTTTACACAGTAGTATTGATACTTTTACTTGATATGCTAATTTAATTGAACATTAATCATTAATCAGGGCCTCTTGGCTGATTTTGCCCCGGTGCCACCCTACCAGATTAATCCAGTGGTTGACATCAAAGGAGGTGGTGTTCAGCTTTTGATCGAACATGAAGGAGTAGACCTATCATTAAAAATAAATAATCACAGGATTGCCATTTCATTACACTTGGTTCATTTATTCTATCTGAATCACTGAACAAATCTGATTTAGAAGTGTGGAACAAGGCTATCGTGGTGGACTGCTGCCCAGTGCCACCAGTCTGATTTGCTGGCAAGTTGCGGTCTCTAGGGTAATGAGGGAAGGGCAAGTGTTGCTCTTTCACAGCAGACATTTTGACTTGTCATTGTAGGAAAAGCTCAGGCGTTACTAATAACATTAACAATGGCTCTGCTCTATTCAAGTGTCCCAGTACTGTAAGCCATGACAGTCAGCCAGCAGCATGCACAATGGCAGGACCTTAAAAAGCTTAATACAATGAATCATTCATTAATTTGTGTGTTTTTCCTACTGTGACATGTAAAAATGTCCTCCATGAAAAAGGCCTATCTATTTGTTTTGTGCGGGATCAAACAGTGACCCTCCAATCACTAGCAAGCTTCTTACCAGCAAACGTGACGTGATACGGCTGAAGCACATCATACTTTTGAAATAATCATTACACTGCCAGATTTTACAGTTTTCTGTACACTGTCTTTGTGACAGTGATGCAAGATCACACAGTAGAGTCCAATATTTCACTTGTATTTGTAGACACATCACATATTTGATGTGAATCAGAGGAACACTTTTTCAAACACTTTACACCAAAACTGAGAAGTCAAAATGTGTTTTAGATTTGGGAGCAGGCTGAGTTGCTGCACAGCTGCCTGCAGCGGTAAACAGTTTAATACTGGCTCAGTGTGTGCACCATACTTGTTGCTCCACATTCAACTTTGCTCCTTATAATCAATAATATGTCTTTCTAAACCTTTCTGTCTGCATTGCAAAATTGCAAAACTATGTCACTAATCATTTATTTACTGAAATGGGAAAAAGAAGAGGAAAAGAAAAAGAAGAAAAGAAAATCTATGTAATATTGAATAAACCTTGTCCATTAATTTCGTAGTTATGGCTCATTTTCTGAAGGAGAGAAAATATTGTCTTTGCTGTACAAAAAACCCCACTTTAGAGTACTATTGAAAACCTGAATGAAAGAAAAAGGTTGTTAGGTTTGAGAGTCTATAAAACATTAAATCAAACAGTAATTGACTCCCTTCGAAACAACTTGACATCTGATTGGTGTGAGTGAATATTTATTAAAGCAGTACCCTTGCACATTCACTAAATAGTACCCATCTGTTGCTTAACCCACTCATAGGCCATGTTGCGGTAATAAAAAAAAGTCTCTGAAAGACAGTTGAGTTGCACACTGTACGTGTTCTTCATTCTTTGAAAAATCATGGAATATATTCTCATATTCTCCATGTCAACATCGTCAAGTGGCGGGCAGTTTTCATCATCTGTGAAGGGAGCAAAAAAGAAAATTAGAAAAATAACAGTAGTGTCTACATACATTTTACATAGGGCGTCTGTGGCTCAGAGGGTAGAGCAGGTTGTCCACCAATCGGAAGGTCGGTGGTTCGATCCCCGGCTGCTCCGGGTCACATGTCGATGTGTCCTTGAGCAAGACACTTAACCCCAAATTGCTCCCGGAGGCATAGCCATCGGTGTGTGAATGAGTATTTAGATTAAATCCTGATGGGCAAAGTTGGCACCTTAATAGCCTCTGCCATCAGTGTATGAATGTGTGTGTGAATGGGTGAATACTGACATGTAGTGTAAAGCGCTTTGAGTGGTCGGAAGACTAGAAAAGCGCTATATAAGTCCAAGTCCATTTACCAAGTCCATTTACATAGAATTCTCTCATGTACATGGCAATTAATTACAACCCCTCAATAACTTTTACCATGCCATATATTTCATACTAAATACGGCACTGCAGAGAATATTATAGGTTGGTGCCACTATATACACTCCCTTTGTTTTCATATATTGGCTGTAAAAACTCCTTTTTCCAAGTCTCACCGTGATCTGAGTTTAAGACCTGTGGTTTGGACCAGCCGAGACACTCTGCCTGGGACTCAAACTCCTTCAGCTCAGCAGCGGTGACATTCTCTCTCCTACCTGTTAAAGAGGGGACACATTTGAGATAAAAGCCTTGTGATCATATTCTGTCTTAGAATATCTACAGAATACAGCAGTTTAACCCTCTCACTGAATATATGTTTACAGTACATGCTATTAGGATTTAGTGGCATCTAGTGGTGAGGTTGAAGACTGCAACCGACTGAGTACCCCTCAGCTCACTCCTCCCTTTCCAAACGTGTCAGAGAACTACGGTTTCACTTCATCGCGTAGTTATCATTACACAAATATCTTCCTGCAGTGAGTATTAGTGTTAAGCTACATTTTACTGTATATCACCATTATTGGAAATATGATTACATATTTTCTTATTTTATCCCTCTGTTCTTCTTACTGAAGAGCAAGAAAGAGCTAATGACGTCTTTGTCTTCTCGCTTTACAGCCATGCAGTCAGGACAGCCACTCTGCAGCAACACATCTGGATTACCAGTTGGAGCATCTGTTGGGAACGTAAGAAGAATGTGAATGGTAATAATACATTAAATGGTTACATTAAAACTATAATATCATAATCACATTAACACTACACCCAAATCAGAATGTTTAGGAATACAAATATAATTTTTAAAATGATAAAAGAAATGACATTAGAGAATATAACAAGATTGAAAAATATTACAAAACATAAAGTGCAACAGTTGTATTTCAGTGTCCTACAAATTATTTCAAAGTCTACAAGAGGGCTTAAATGTGTTGGCATTGTGCATTGTTTAGAATTTATTTAATTTTCTATCTTTTATATTATTATTATTATTATTATTATCATTATCATTATTATTATTATTATTATTATTATTATTATTATTATCATTATCATTATTATTATTATTATTATTATTATTATTATTATTATTATTATTATTATTATCATTTTTTTGTGGATGATAATAACACAGAATCCGTTAGAAGTCTGCAGTGTAAAAGTTTAAAATAGTGATTAGAAGAAGCAGAGACAATTAAACACTAGTGCACACAGAATATACACAAAACTCTTACTGTTGCTGTCGACCTCATACAGGTTGTTGTTCTCATACAGAAATTCTTCTGTTTCATTTTCGCAATATCCATACCTGAAAATGTTTTATCAAAGATGTAACAACTGAAACAACAACTGTACAGGACATGGTGATGTTAGATGCATCAGATTCATGCCAACAAATGAACAACCATTACACGATGAAAGACTGCTTACATTTTAAACTTAAACTTGGAACTGTAGAGGTTCGGTGTGCTCATAGAGGTAATGATCACTTCAATACTTGGCCAAAAAACAGAATTCAGTAATGTTGTAGCCCAACAGCTCTCTGTGGCCACGGCAATGATGTACCAACTCCCAGACACCTGAAATAACAAAAGAAGGGATTTTTTTCTTTTTTTGACTTTCTAAATGTTCATGTTGGGTTCAGTTGAGTTTTGCCTAATAAAGCAGTTAGTTAGTTATAAATGAGGAAAGAGACTTACATCTGGACCTTTGTCCACTGGCTTCAGCAGCTTCTCACAGGCCAGCGACGCAGGCTGGCACACTGAGGTGAGACTCAGCACAACAGCAGCAACACACAAAGTCTTCATCATGGCTTCGATGCCTCTTCGTCTCTTTCAGGTCGGTCTTATAGACAGACTCGAGGTATCACGCACCAATTATTTTGGTGCCTTTTCTACCCGCCCCTGTCTGAGTGGATACAACGCCAACTGAACTGAATGTTAACCCCAAATTTTGGCAGTTCCAGTAAACCTTTATGTTTACTTATCAAACAAAGTGCCGTGCAAATAGTGCAGTTAACTGGAGAAAAGGGACAGAGGGTCTGTGAGGGTTGTGTTTCCTGTCTGTTTTGCAGTTTTAAAACTTTCAGAGTCAATTCTTCCACATTTTGTCAAAATCTTGACACCACCACACGGACCAAATTGTCTCACTTTTATGTATTATTATTATTATTATTATTATTATTATTATTATTATTATTATCATCATTACTATTATTTATATTCTCAGGGCTACTGTATTTGGTGGAGCTCAGGCTGATGTATTCCAAACGACTTTAGTGTATAACCTTTTGTAAATTAAAGAAAATGTCTTACCGGTCTGGTGTAGAAAAGCACAGAAGGTTAATCACCATTAGATCCTAGTGCCATGTCAGAAATGATACATAATTAATGAATTTACCCCCGCTAAATGTTAATAAGCCATTAGAGGCAGTTTGTACAGCAGGCCATTGAGTCTGCAGTCGTAAATGTTAATAAATCATTAATAAATGGATTTTGGTCTAGATGTTGTGAAACCTTTTTGAAGAGGGTAAACGGTCCAGTTGTGAAGTCTTCTTGTTGCTAGCTAAGAGGACAGAACAAGTGTCATACTGGAGGAGGATTAATTCAGAGTGTGTGTCTGTGTGTGAGTGTGTTTGTGTTTGTGTTTGTGTGTGTGTGTGTGTGTGTGTTTGTGTGTGTGTGTGTGTGTGTGTGTGTGTGTGTGTGTGTGTGTGTGTGTGTGTGTGTGTGTGTGTGTGTGTGTGTGTGTGTGTGTGTGTGTGTGTGTGTGTGTGTTTGCGTGTGTGGGTGTGTGTGTGTGTTTCCCAGTTAGAACCTCTGGGGTGCTTTGGGAGGTAGGTCAAATGTACTGTTTTCACAGGAAATGTGCAATAGATACAAAAAAAAGACATGTAGATCTTTCATTAAAGTAAAAGTAACAATATAGTATAAAAATATTCCATTACAAGTAAGAGTGACACTAGCACTGTCGCCTCACAGTAAGAGGGTCGCAGGTTCAAACCCGTCTTGGGGCTCTTCTGTGTGGAGTTTGCATGTTCTCCTCATGTTATATATATACAAAATGATAGTAATGTGTTAATGCGAACACATTTTAACGACACTAATTTCTTTAAAGCATTAACGCAACTTGCGATTTTTAGGTTGTAGCGTGCTCAGTATTAAAACTAGAGTGAAGATACTGGCATCATATGAAACCAGAAAAACCTAATGAATCCATTGGTAACAATCATGTCATACTAGCTTGTTGTGAAGGAGGATAAGTAACACTTCAAACTTACACTAAATTTTGGCGAGGAAAAACTGTCATGGCCATTTTCAAAGGGGTCCTTTGACCTCTGACCTCAAGATATGTGAATGAAAATGGGTTCTATGGGTACCAACGAGTCTCCCCTTTACAGACATGCCCACTTTATGATAATCACATGCAGTTTTTGGGGCAAGTCATAGTCAAGTCAACACACTGACACACTGACAGCTGTTGTTGTCTGTTGGGCTGCAGTTTGCCATGTTATGATTTGAGCATATTTGTTATGCTAAATGCAGTACCTGTGAGGGTTTCTGGACAAAATGTGTCATTGTTTTGTGTTGTTAATTGATTTCCAATAATAAATATATACATACGTTTGCATAAAGCAGCATATTTGCCCACTCCCAAGATGATGAGAGTATTAAATACTTGACAAATCTCCCTTTAAGGTACATTTTGAAAACATAAAAAATGTGCAATTAATTTGCGATTAAATATTTGAATCAATTGATATATATATATAGATATATATATATATCTATATATATATAGATATATAGATATATATATATACATATACAATTTACAAATGATAAAAAATCTGTTTGAATGGATACTGTTATCACATTAATTAAAAAATGTTGGTTTCATATTTCGGCACGAAAAAATAATTGATCAATTAAATAAGAAATTGATGATTAAATGAAATAAGGCAGCATGGACTATACAGTATATATATATATATATATAAAAGGGGTCTTACTTAAAACTGCAACTAAATTAAATATATTTAAATATATTTAATTTAGTTTTCATTTATGACAGTAATATTGCTTGAAATAATTGGCTAAATCAAGCATATAGTGAGCTGAGGTAGGTTGGTAGAGAGACAGGTAGTCTCTCTACCAACCTACCTGTCTACCTGTCTACCCTGTCTACCTGTCTGCCCATCCAATCATTTCATTCGTTTTTAGAAACTAGATTTCTTTCTTTTTTGTCAGAGCATTTGATTTATTGATTGATTGATAGATTTTTTACAATGCAGTGTTGTGAATGTGCTGCTATCGTTGGGAAGACCATTAAAATAATTCACCCTGCTGGGGATACAGATGTGAATAACTTTTTCTAAATCTTGTCTGGACATGAAACCTTATTCCTATTTGTATTTTAATTTCTTTTTTCACAACCAGCAGACAGAGCGGCATTAGCATTTATCTGGAGTCATGTTTCTGTCCACCCAAGTCCAATATTCACTCTCCTTTTAGCTCTCTTTGTCAATTAACTGTTGAGGAAAAATATCTGTCTCTTTAGCTGCTAAATGTTCCATTTTTCTCTCCAGCTAGTTGCTAACTTTGTTTTTAGGTTTTGTCTGGCTGTGTTGTTATTTTTCTGACAACAGCTTCATGCTGCTGCTGGAAACCACATTTATGAGAATCAACCACATGGATGCAAAACCAAAACAATAAGCTGAGAGACACGTCCTCTGTGCTGTTCAGGAGGGGGCGGTCCTCATCGTCCCTGCTTGGTGGGTGGAGCGGGTGGTGTCGGGGGTTTTGGGGGTTGGACTCACTAGGGTGCTGAAAGTGGTCCTGTGGTCCGCTGTGGTGCTGGGTCTTCCTGGGATCTGATTGGCTGGTTGTCGTCCACACTCAGCTGCCCCAGGAGGCCAAAAACACAGAGGAGTCCTGCCCTCTGAAACACAAACACAAGTCATGAATACTTCTGAACTCTACTATACAACCTTTACATTGTTGTGTTGAATGTGGCCTTCAATGATGGAGCGGTATTATAAACAATGGAATAATATTCAAGAATCCACACATGTAAAGTTAACTTGATGTCTCTACTGGTACTTCTGTAATCTCAGTGAGGGGATTACTTACTAAGCCCACTGAAAGAAAGGCGACGACACTCTCTATCTGGGAGAGAGACGTTTTTATTCATTTTATCTTATTTTACTATTTTATTTTCATTTTTTTTCTTCAAAAAACTCAGGACTTTCACCCAAGAGAGCGCTGTTTGTGTCCCGTGTGAACCAGAACTCAAAGTTGATTTCTTTGTCAAATGACTTCTGTACTTAAAGGCAGGGTTGACGATGTTATCCAGTATACACTATTTGATATATTGGTTGAAATGGTCTTTACACCCCGACAGCGATCCATTACTGATGAGCTCTGAAAAAGGACCGGAAAAGAGCCGTCATCTGTAGCTGCTGTAATCCTGTAAAAATGTCTACCAATCACTGCCACTGTTTTTTTGTCTTTACTTCCTGTCTTTGTGTGTTTTCCAGCCTTTTTGATTGTCTGCTCCGCCCTGATCAGTTTCACCTATCCCTCATTAGTACTGTACTCACCTCACCTCCTGCGCACCTGTTCTCACTTCCCCAGTTAGTCCGTCACTACTAATACCACCTCAGTTCCTTTCTTTGTCGGTTTGTCTTTGTTCGTTGTGAGAAGTTTTGTTTGCCTGTATCTGTCAGCTGTACTTACTGTTCTATTAATATATCTTTGTTAGATCTGCCTATCTCCGAATCTGCATTTGGGTCCTTCCTGTCTGTTCGGCCCCCTGCACCGTAACATTAACCGCTGAAAGACCAAGGACTTCATCAAAGGTTTCACAAGAGCGAGATAAATGATAAATGGAACAACACAGCACATTCAAGCTCAGGCTCACATTCAGACACACTGCACACCATTAACTATCAAACATCAGACAGATAGGAGGCACAATGGATTTGGGAGAAGTGATCTACACGTTGTTGGAGGTGCTCATCGCTGTCAGCTGCTGTCTCGGTAACATGTTGGTTATTTTGGCGCTGTGGACCAGTAAAAGCATTCAGCAGCCCACCTTCTGCCTCATTGTCTGTCTGGCTGTAGCTGACTTCATGGTCGGCTGCATGGCCATACCGCTGGCTGTGATGGTGGACGGACGAGTGAAGACTTCATTCCACGGCTGTCTCTTCATCAGCTGCGTGCTCATCCTGTTGACCCTCGTCTCAATTTTGTCTCTCGCCGCTATCGCAGCGGACCGCTTCCTCCGGGTGTTTATCCCTCTCAGGTAAGATTATTCAGACTAACGCTTCTTGTTTCAAAGTGCAGAGGAAAGTAAAATAGCACTACCAGGGTCAGGGATTCAGTATTATGTTGAAATACATGCAGTCATTCTACTGTGAGGTGTTTGATACTCAAACATTTTTATACTGCTTTGATTTAAAGGTGCTATTGATAACATTCAGCCACTTGATGTTTCATTCTCCGTTCAATTGCATTTACTTTACAACAAGTCGTTGCCAGGCACTTACCATCAATCTCAGCCATTTAGCCGTTTTTTCCACACTAACTGACAATCCAGAGACACTACGTGATGCCAACGTCGCTTTACTATTTGCTCACAAGCCTTGTTAGAAGTGGGAGCCAAACGTCAGATATCACCCCCAGATATAAACAAAACATTCATTTTGGACCACCAAAATGTTTTAAATGATTAATTCACAATCATAAGTTTGTTTTTCAGGAAAAGACACTTTTATTCGGATCCTTTCTAAAAGCTCTGTGGATGTATTATTTTGAAAATAATATTCGTCAACATAAAAATGTAATCAATATGACCTATAATCCTTTTGTTTCACTGTGGTCAGAACACACAAATACATAAATAATTGTTGATGAAACCAATCATTACTGCATTTCTTTTCAGGTACAAAAGGACTGTAACACAGAGGCATTCTTGGCTTGTGGTAGCAGCATGTTGGCTTGTTGCAATACCACTGAGTTTTGCTCCCATGCTTGGATGGTACAACCATGAAACCTTGTCCAAGTCAGTCAACTCTACTATTACCTGCCAGTTTATAGCCGTGATCCCCATGTCATACCTGGTTTACTTCAGTTTCTTCCTCTGCAACCTCGCACCTTTGTTGATGATGACCGTATTGTACGGCTACATTTTCTGCACCATCCGAGGAAACCTTCGAGAGAAACCAGGCAACGGTGCCCAAAAACAGTCTCAGAACTACCTGAAGAAAGAGAAACAGCTGGCGGGATCTCTGTCTCTGGTCTTGGCTCTGTTTGCCCTGTCCTGGATCCCTCTCCACATTATGAACTGCATTGCTTACTTTGGTGGGCCGAATAATGTACCAGACAAAGCTTTCTATGTTGGCATCCTGCTTTCTCACGCTAACTCGGCTGTAAACCCAGTTGTGTACGCGTTCAAAATACCAAAGATCAAGACGGCGTACCTGAAGCTCTGGAGACAGTGTTTTACATGTGGAGAACAAAATCAAGGATCTCAGACAAGCCAGACGACGGATAATAATCTCAGCAGTAACATGAACAGTGTGGCCAAAAATGAGTAAAGGAAGACTTCCTTGTTTGCTTGCTCCTCTGTTCTTGTATGATGACAACGATTGATACAACTTTTTCTTTGACTCATCAGTATGCATTTTATTTCTCTGTCTCATGTTTTCATTTTAGAAATTCAGTTGAAGTTTATTATATTATCAGATACACTGTATTTTATATAGGTTTGTGGTTAGTTGAGCCTGTTGTTTTTTTCATTTTAAAAATTTCTGTACAGCTTTATATAGTTTTATTTTATACTGTACATATATTTTGTGTTTTATATTTTGTCTGCTATGTGTACAGTTTCTACTGCTGTCTGTACTATCTCTGTATTGGATACACAAGATGATCATCAAAACAAGTGTACTACCTTAAAAAATGTGATATTAGAGAAGTAGTTTCAAGCCTACCAGGAAGTGAGAATTTCTGTAACATATATATCTGAGAGACAAAAATACTTTGTAACTTGAACTTCCGCTCCTAGACTTGTACAGGTGTTGTTATAGTCAGCATCATTTATCATTTCCCACTCTTAAACCACACTCCTAAATGTGCCACAGAGATGTATTTACATATATCTTCATATTAAAGGATAAAAATAAGCTTTAATATACGTACATGTTACTCTTCCAATTAAAACAGTGAGTTCTGTGCAGAATAGTTAAAACTGTAAGATTATTTTTCTGCATGGCTAGAATGAGGTATGTGAGAAGCATTTCCCTTCATTGCGAGACCGACTTCACACCTCTGCACAGCTGCTATTCATGTCCTGATTAGCCACAAATGTGGTAAGCCTACAAAACACGCATTGTAACATTGTCAGCAGCTACAGAACAATATCACACTTTACCTGAAGAAACACGTGGCCTTCTAAAATGCTGTAATGCATTTCTTTATCACTTTTCTGTTTGAATGTCTACCTCTGTAATCTTAAATATATTCAAGTTTCAAGTTTCAAGTTTATTTGTCATATGCATTTAAAAGTACAGTGTACAGTGAAATGCAATGAAATGCATTTTACCCTGGCTCTCTCTCAGCCCTTAAAATCTATAAATAGTACAGTTGATAAATACTACAATAAATAAGACAATACCTGAGAACAAAATTATAAAACAACCTAAAACATCCATAAAACAATCCACAGCTCTGCATTCATTTAGTGCTACTGTTCAGTAGTCTGACCGTCTGAGTGTAAAACCTGTCTCTGAGGCAAAAGGTCCGAGCTCTAATGCTCTGTAGGCGCTTCCCTGAAGGGAGATAAGAGAAAAGAGTATATACTGGATGACTTGTGTCCTGCATGATACAAAGTGCTTTCTTCCTGCAGCGAGTGGTGTAAATGTCCTCTAACTGTGGTAACGGTGATCCAATAATTTTAGATGCTGTTTTCACTGTCGTCATCAGAAGTTTGTGGTCATATGATGTAATGTTGCCAAACCATACCAGTATGCATCCAGTTAAGATGCTTTCTATTGCGGACCGGTGGAAGTTGATGAGTTTTTTTTTGGACATACCATGTTTCTCTGAACACCTCAGAAAATAAAGTCCCTGTTGTGCCATTTTTATGACACAATTGATGTGCAGGGACCAGGAGAGGGAGCCAGAAATATGGATGCCTATAGGAACTTGAAGCTTTTGACAATTTCGACAGGAGTGTTATTTATATCAACAGGTGATTGAACAGTTTTAATTCTCCTGAAGTCAATTATAAGCTCCTTAGTTTTCTCCGCATTCAGGGACACATTTTTGTTGTGACACCACATGTTCAGGTTCCTCACTTCGACCCTGTATGCCATCTCATTGTTATTAGTAATGAGCCCTATCACTGTTGTATCATCTGCAAATTTCACAACGCTGTTTGTATGATGTCTAGCCACACAGTCATATGTGTACAGACTATACAGTAAGGGACTGACAGCAACCTTGTGGAGCACCGGTATTCAGGACCGTGGTAGATGAGTGTCTGTTTCCTACTCTGACTGTCTGGAGTCGGCCTGTCAGAAAATCTTGTATCCACCTGCAGATGGAATTACAGAGGCAAAGGTCTGTCAGCTTAGATACTAGAAGAGATGCTATGATTGCATTAAAAGCACTGCTGTAATCAACAAACAGCATTCTGACATATGTGTTTTTTCCCTCCAGATGTTTTAGCACAGTACATAAAGTCAGTGATTCGGCATCATCCACAGCTCTGTTAGACCGATATGCAAACTGTGATGGGTCAATATTGGCAGATATGTTGTTATTTATGTATGCCTTAACCAGTTGCTCGAAACACTTCATTATCACAGATGTTAAGGCTACAGGTCTAAAATCATTCAGACAAGATGCAGGTGATTTCTTGGGCACAGGCACAATTATGGATTTCTTAAAACATGTAGGAACCACACAGACAGACAGTGACAGGTTAAAAATGTCTGTAAAAACAAAAGAAAGCTGACTGTAACAGGACTTGATGACCCGAGGTGTAATGCCATCCGGGCCGGCAGCTTTGCCTGCTTTTACAGATTTGAAAACTCTGCACACATCAGCCTCTGTCACCTGATGTGTTGTCCTGCTGAGTGTGTGTGTATCCGCAGCGAGAATTCGTCCCTGTGCTGCAGTGTTGGTGAGGCCTCCTGGTTTGGTTTTATAGCCTGTCACGGTTTTCAGGCCCTGCCATAAGCGCCTCGAGTCCTCATCATTACAATGTTGTTCAAGTTTGTCCCGGTGTTGTTTTTTGGCTGACTTAATGGCCTTCCTAAGTTCGTACCTGGCTTCCTTATAATGCTCCTCATCCCCTATTTGAAGGCGGCGGACCTTTCTTTTAGTCTCAGGCGGACGTCGCTGTTAATCCATGGTTTCTGGTTTGGATAGGAGCGAATGGTACGAGTGGGAATACAGGTGTCCACGCAGAATTTAACATAGTCAGTAACTGTATCAGCGTACTCTGGTTAGGTTAGTGGGATCTCTGAAAACTGACCAGTCAGTTGATTGAAAACAACCCTGGAGTTTGAGCTCTTCCTCTGCTGACCAGCACTGGACTGACCTCAGGGTGGGTTTCTCCCTCTTTGCCTCCTGCTTGTAAACAGGTAGCAAGAGCACGGAAGAATGGTCTGATTTCCCAAAGTGAGGCCGTGTAGTCTGATAAATGGGTACTGTAGATAGACAGAGGAAAAAAGGTCTTTGTGTGTCTTTGTGTGTTTTCCAGCCTTTTTGATTGTCTGCTCCGCCCTGATCAGTTTCACCTGTCCCTCATTAGTCCTGGACTCACCTCACTTCCTGCGCACCTGTTCTCACTTCCCCAGTTAGTCTGTCACTACTTATACCACCTCAGTTACTTTCTTTGTTGGTTTGTCTTTATTCGTTGTAGGAAGTTTTGTTTGCCTATTTGCCAGTTTACTGCTCTATTAAAATATCTTTGTTGAATCTGCCTGTCTCCGAATCGGCATTTGGGTCCTTCCTGTCTGTTCGGCCCCCTGCACCGTAACATTAACCGCTGAAAGACCAAGGACTTCCTCAAAGGTTTCACAAGAGCGAGATAAATGATAAGTGGAACAACACAGCACATTCAGGCTCTGACTCACATTCAGACACGCTGCACACCATTAACTATCAAACATCAGACAGATAGGAAGCACAATGGATTTGGGAGAAGTGATCTACACGTTGTTGGAGGTGCTCATCGCTGTCAGCTGCTGTCTCGGTAACATGTTGGTTATTTTGGCGCTGTGGACCAGTAAAAGCATTCAGCAGCCCACCTTCTGCCTCATTGTCTCTCTGGCTGTGGCTGACTTCATGGTTGGCTGCATGGCCATACCGCTGGCTGTGATGGTGGACGGACGAGTGAAGACTTCATTCCACGGCTGTCTCTTCATCAGCTGCGTGCTCATCCTGTTGACCCTCGTCTCAATTTTGTCTCTCGCCGCTATCGCAGTGGACCGCTTCCTCCGGGTGTTTATCCCTCTCAGGTAAGATTATTCAGACTAACGCTTCTTGTTTCAAAGTGCAGAGGAAAGTAAAATAGCACTACCAGGGTCAGGGTTTCAGTATTATGCTAAAATACATACAATCCTCTACTGTGAGGTGTTTTGATGATACTCAAACATTTTTATACTGCTTTGATTTAAAGGTGCTATTGATAACATTCAGCCACTTGATGTTTCATTCTCCCTCCCCCGTTCCATTGCATTTACTTTACAACAAGTCGTTGCCAGGCACTTACCATCAATCTCAGCCATTTAGCCGTTTTTTCCACACTAACTGACAATCCAGAGATACCAAGTAAGGCCAACGTCGCTTTACTATTTGCTCACAAGCCTTGTTAGAAGTGGGAACCAAACGTCAGATATAAACAAAACATTCATTTTGGACCACCAAACATTTTTAAATGATTAATTCACAATCATAACAGTTTTTTTTTCAGGAAAAGACACTTTTATTCGGATCCTTTCTAAAAGCTCTGTGGATGTATTATTTTGAAAATAATATTCGTTGACATAAAAATGTAATCAATATGACCTATAATCCTTTTGTTTCACTGTGGTCAGAACACACAACAAATACATAAATAATTGTTGATGAAACCAATCAGTATTGCATTTCTTTTCAGGTACAAAAGGACTGTAACAAAGAAGCATTCTTGGCTTGTGGTAGCAGCATGTTGGCTTGTTGCGATACCACTGAGTTTTTCTCCCCTGCTTGGATGGTACAACCATGAAACCTTGTCCAAGTCAGTCAACTCTACTATTCCCTGCCAGTTTATAGCCATGATCCCCATGTCATACCTGGTTTACTTTAACTTTTTCCTTTGCACCCTCGCACCTCTGTTGATGATGACCGTATTGTACGGCTACATTTTCTGCACCATCCGAGGAAACCTTCGAGAGAAACCGGGCAACGGTGCCCAAAAACAGTCTCAGAACTACCTGAAGAAAGAGAAACAGCTGGCGGGATCTCTGTCTCTGGTCTTGGCTCTGTTTGCCCTGTCCTGGATCCCTCTCCACATTATGAACTGCATTGGTTACTTTAGTGGGCCGAATAATGTACCAGTCAAAGCGTTCTATGTTGGCATCCTGCTTTCTCACGCTAACTCGGCTGTAAACCCAGTTGTGTACGCGTTCAAAATACCAAAGATCAAGACGGCGTACCTGAAGCTCTGGAGACAGTGTTTTGCATGTGGAGAAGAAAATCAAGGATCTTCAGACAAGCCAGACGACGGACAACAATCTCAGTAGTAACATGAATAGTGTGCCCAAAAGTGAGTGAAGGAAGACCTCCCTGTTTGTTTGCTCCTCTGTTCTTGTATGATGACAACGATTGATACAACTTTTTTTTTGACTCATCAGTACGCATTTTATTTCTCTGTCTCATGTTTTTATTTTAGAAAATTCAGTTGATGGTCCTATTTTCTTTGGTAGTTTATCAGTTTATTATATTATCAGATACACTGTATTTTATATAGGTTTGTGGTTAGTTGAGCCTGTTGTTCTTTCATTTTTAAAATCTCTATACAGCTTTATATAGTTTTATTTTATACTGTACATATATTTTGTGTTTTATATTTTGTCTGCTATGTGTACAGTTTCTACTGCTGTCTGTACTATCTCTGTATTGGATACACAAGATGATCATCAAAACAAGTGTACTACCTAAAATGTGTTCCATTAAAGAAGTAGTTTCAAGCCTACCAGGAAGTGAATTTCCGCTCTTAGACTTGTACAGGTTTTGTTATAGCCAGCAGTTAAATAAAAATCATTATAACAACTGATTTATTATCATTTCCCACTCTTAAACCACACTCCTCAATGTGCCAGAGAGAGATGTGAGAGATTTATTTACATATATCTTCATTTGAAAGGATAAAAATAAGCTTTGATATATGAGGTCTGTGCAGAATAGTTAAAACAGAAAGATTTGTTTTCTGCATGGCTAGAATTAGGTATGTGAGAAGCATTTCCCTTCATTGCAAGACCGACTTTGCCGCAGAAAAATGACCACACCTCTGCACAGCTACCATAAATGTGATACGCCTACAAACACGCACTGTACCATTGTCAGCAGCTATAGAACAATATCACAATCACACTTTACCTGAAGAAACACATGGCGTTCTAAAATGCTGTAATGCATTTCTTTATCACTTTTAGTACTTTAACTCTAGCTAAAAGTAGAAACTTTGCAATCAATTATAACCAAATTCCACCAGCTGTATGCATGTTAACATGAAATAGTAATACCTCACCAACCATTATAAATAAATGTGTCACATTTGGTCTTGTAACACTAGATCTTCGGTCATGGTAGTTATTTAGTAACTAGGTATGATCATTTAGGAAATAGTCTAAAAAAGTGAGTGAAACTGAATGAAATCATCCTACAGGGACAGGCGTGCCCAGATGTGCCCATCGTTGAAACCGCCCCCTCTGGGTGAGCACGCCTAGTGTGTGAGCCGATGAGTTTCACAACCTCCCTACTAAACTTTGTGTATAAAAAATATCCTCAGTGGGAAGCAATACGGATTCTCAAAGGTTCCCATTTTGTCTCTGCGTTACTTCAACATCTTCATAATCTTCACTCCTGTGGCTGCACCATCCTCTTCACCTGACGTCTCTATAGACTCAGCTGCTAGCCACAGATACATGCAAGTATAATGCTTACTCTCTACTAACCGGGTGAATTCAAATTTACAACGGGCCTCTTTGTGAACTTGCTTCATAAGCTTCCAGCTGAAAAACTTGAGTAGGTTTACTATATGAAGCAAATCTTTGCTGGGATGGTGGAGTCTCCTTCAGAAGTTTCTAATCCTTTTGTAAATGTTGCCTATATTATCATATTTAGATAGCACAATGTAGTCTGATAAATGGGTACTGTAGATAGACAGAGGAAAAAAGGTTCAGGTGGATGAATAGATATTCTAAATCTGACAACGGGGGGAAATGAGAGCTACATATTTATTTAGCACCAAACAATTGTAAGGACTTCAGTGTTTGTGTGGACAAAACTATCAATAGTTTCAATAAACAGCGTGAATGGATTTAATCTGCATGCGTCATTACGCACAGTGAACCATGGCTACAGTACATGCTTCCAAAATGAGCACAGTAACCTCTTTAGTTTATTATTGTCCCAGTTTATGAGTTTCATATCATAGCACGCGTGGTGTCCTCCTGGACGCAGCACGCGCACATGCAGTCACATCCAGTTACTTAACAAATCGCTCTCTTGTCCCTCGAAAATTAAACAGCACACTAACGAGCAAAGTGCATTTCATTGATAAATGTTCAAAAATGAGTTGATTTTAATGTGATGAACTAAAAGGAGCAGATGTTTCTACAACAAGTCAAAATAAACGGACTCAGGCTGCATCCACACAGAAGAACGTGCCTGGTTTGATTACACATGGACGTCCTGACGTCAGCTCCTAATAGTTCCATCATTTCCATGGTGCACAACTAAAATGGATTTCTAGCATTTTATGAAATTTGGCCCGGTCGCCATCTTTTTTTGTATTTTTAAAGTAAAATGAGGAAGATTTGATTTCCTCAAACCAAAATAACAGTGTTTTCAAACCACTACACTGATTATTAACCCATTCCACAACTCTCCCGGGATATTTAACACATTCTGTCCATCAAATAATCATTTTACACGGAGAAATCGTCCAATGAGTTGAATGTTTGAATGTTTTCACCAAATAATAATGAACAAATGTTTTTTCCAACAGGCCTAATAACATGGACCGGAAAAGAGCCGTCATCTGTCGCTGCTGTAATCCTGTCTACCGATCACTGCCACTGGTTTTTGTCTTTACTTCCTGTCTTTGTGTGTTTTCCAGCCTTTTTGATTGTCTACTCCGCCCTGATCAGTTTCACCTGTCCCTCATTAGTCCTGGACTCACCTCAACTCCTGCGCACCTGTTCTCACTTTCCCAGTTAGTCCGTCACTACTTATACCACCTCAGTTACTTTCTTTGTCGGTTTGTCTTCATTCGTTGTAGGAAGTTTTGTTTGCCTATTTGCCAGCTTTCTGCTATATTAAAATATCTTTGTTGAATCTGCCTGTCTCCGAATCGGCATTTGGGTCCTTCCTGTCTGTCTCCCCCCTGCACCGTAACATTAACCGCTGAAAGGCCAAGGACTTCCTCAAAGGTTTCACAAGAGCGAGATAAATGATAAATGGAACAACACAGCACATTCAGGCTCTGACTCACATTCAGACACGCTGCACACCATTAACTATCAAACATCAGACAGATAGGAAGCACAATGGATTTGGGAGAAGTGATCTACACGTTGTTGGAGGTGCTCATCGCTGTCAGCTGCTGTGTCGGTAACATGTTGGTTATTTTGGCGTTGTGGACCAGTAAAAGCATTCAGCAGCCCACCTTCTGCCTCATTGTCTCTCTGGCTGTGGCTGACTTCATGGTTGGCTGCGTGGCCATACCGCTGGCTGTGATGGTGGACGGACGAGTGAAGACTTCATTCCACGGCTGTCTCTTCATCAGCTGCGTGCTCATCCTGTTGACCCTCGTCTCAGTTTTGTCTCTCGCCGCTATCGCAGTGGACCGCTTCCTCCGGGTGTTTATCCCTCTCAGGTAAGATTATTCAGACTAACGTTTCCTGGTTCAGTGTGCAGAGGAAAGTAAAATAGCACTACCAGGGTCAGGGTTTCAGTATTATGCTAAAATACATGCAGTCATTCTACTGTGAGGTGTTTTGATGATACTCAAACATTTTTATACTGCTTTGATTTAAAGGTGCTATTGATAACATTCAGCCACTTGATGTTTCATTCTCCCTCCCCCGTTCAATTGCATTTACTTTACAACAAGTCGTTGCCAGGCACTTACCATCAATCTCAGCCATTTAGCCGTTTTTTCCACACTAACTGACAATCCAGAGATACCAAGTAAGGCCAACGTCGCTTTACTATTTGCTCACAAGCCTTGTTAGAAGTGGGAGCCAAACGTCAGATATAAACTAAACATTCATTTTGGACCACCAAACATTTTTAAATGATTAATTCACAATCATAACAGGGTTTTTTTCAGGAAAAGACACTTTTATTCGGATCCTTTCTAAAAGCTCTGTGGATGTATTATTTTGAAAATAATATTCGTTGACATAAAAATGTAATCAATATGACCTATAATCCTTTTGTTTCACTGTGGTCAGAACACACAACAAATACATAAATAATTGTTGATGAAACCAATCAGTATTGCATTTCTTTTCAGGTACAAAAGGACTGTAACAAAGAGGCATTCTTGGCTTGTGGTAGCAGCATGTTGGCTTGTTGCGATACCACTGAGTTTTGCTCCCATGCTTGGATGGTACAACCATGAAACCTTGTCCAAGTCAGTCAACTCTACTATTACCTGCCAGTTTATAGCCATGATCCCCATGTCATACCTGGTTTACTTTAACTTTTTCCTTTGCACCCTCGCACCTCTGTTGATGATGACCGTATTGTACGGCTACATTTTCTGCACCATCCGAGGAAACCTTCGAGAGAAACCGGGCAACGGGGCCCAAAAACAGTCTCAGAACTACCTGAAGAAAGAGAAACAGCTGGCGGGATCTCTGTCTCTGGTCTTGGCTCTGTTTGCCCTGTCTTGGATCCCTCTCCACATTATCAACTGCATTGGTTACTTTAGTGGGCCGAATAATGTACCAGACTGTGACGGCCCCTGCCTCACTACTGAGATGCCAGTGTGGATTTGGCCATTCATTCTTTCCCTGTGTCCTTGAAGGTATCACGGGAGAGGATGCCTGATGCAGAGCACCTGATGCCTGATGCAGAGCACCTGATGCTGGCGCGTCCGGAGTATAAAAGCCCCAATCAAGTGCTGCTCAGCCCTCTTTTCCTTCACCTGGACTCATACCTGTCAGAACCTGCCGGGCTGCCTTTGTTTGACTTTTCTTTAGTTTCCACTTACAACACATCACACATCCACATCTACATTACTGATGTTACTGACTGACACACTCCACATTTGTAGTTATTTCTGTATATTCTTAATTTATTTGTAATAAATATCTTTAATTTACAATCAATCACTGCGTCCTTTCCCGTATTTGTCATGGCCTAGGAGCCGGTCTATGACAAATTGGGGGCTCGTCCAGCTTTTTTCCCGTTTGTGCCGCGACTTTTTGATAAGATCTGGTAATGAGTGTTTTTGTGCTTTTGGGCACTTTGGTAATTAGTTGCGCTCTTTGTGACTTGTTTGGACCATTTGGGTCAGTTAAAACGGTAAAAACTGTCTGCAGCAGAAGTTTGATCTTCGCCTGTTCGTGTGTTTCAGAGAATTTGGCGTGCGTAAAGTTTGTTTGGAGCGCCCGCGGCGCGCGGCTTGTTCCTTTGTTACCTAGTACCTTGTGTGCGCGAATGTTGGTTTGAGGGAAAGGACAACGTATTTGGGATGCTTTACAGGGTAAATTTAATGACTTTTATAGGACTTTGGATTTGTAGTTGTTTCTTACCTGGATTTTGTGGAGAGAGGAGTTTGTTTCGCTGTCTTTGTTTGCGCTTAGATCAGCTGGCCCAGATGACACTTGCGAGTTGCTCTGTGCGTAATTGTTGCAAAGTGGTGCAGAGTTTTCCCTTGTAGGCTGTAGCGACGTTCCCTTTGGGTTCGTTGAGCTGATTTATTTGTAGTGCTGTGGCAAAAGTGGTTGAAGCTTTCATGCTTCACGGGAGCATATCCGTGGTTTCAGGGGGTTGCTAGCTTGCTAGTCGCTCTGCTGGGCCAGCGGTCTTCAGTGCATAAATACCCACCGCAAGTAGCTGCATGAAGACTAGGGATGAGCTTAGTTAGCTGGGGTTTTCTTTAGATAGCGGGGAAACTCTAAACCGTGTTGAGGAGTATTCCTCTTTGAGCGCAAGAGTAGACATTGTGGTGTCTGCCTGGTGCGGTTGTGTGCGTAACGGTGGATTTGCTTAGTTGTCAGTTGGCTTTTTGACTTTGTAAATGTCTGAGATTGAGGCGTTCATTGCTGCTCCGTCTCTGGAGTCCCTGGATACCTGCACAAAAGAGCAGTTGCTCTTGATTGCCGAGCATTATTCAGTGGTTGTTGTAGGAGACAAGCGTATGAAAGAAAATATTAAAGAGCCTATAAAATCAAAATTAATCGAAATAGGAATTATGCCCGGAGATGAAGAGAAGTCTTCTCCAATTCCTTCTGTTATGTCCTTTCAGACTCAAGGACTAACTTTTGAGCAACAGAAGGAGATTTTGATGTTGCAGTTTGAACATGACAAAATGAAACATGAATTGCAAATTGAAGTAGAGCGAATCCGTCAGCAATCAGAGGCGGAAAGATTAAATATGGAGGGATATCGTTTGTCTATGATCAAAGATGGCGTGTTGTCTGGTGAGAATGAAGGCGGACAAGTGCCCAGGTCTTCTGTGAATCGTTTTGATGTGAATAACTTGCGCTTGTTACCGAGGTTTAATGAGAAAGATCCAGACACCTTTTTCTTGCTGTTCGAGCGTGTAGCTAAGGCTAGAAATTGGCCTGAGGCTGACTGTGCACTTATGC
This sequence comes from Sebastes fasciatus, assembly GCF_043250625.1. NCBI lineage: Eukaryota > Metazoa > Chordata > Actinopteri > Perciformes > Sebastidae > Sebastes > Sebastes fasciatus. The sequence goes on from NC_133795.1 coordinate 27,822,394, forward strand.
TTCAGTGTGTCCTCTCAGGGAAAGCGCAGGAGGCTTATTCATCATTGAGCCTTAAGGATAGCTCTAGCTATGATAAAATAAAATCTGCTGTTCTTAAGGTGTATGAGCTTGTGCCAGAGGCTTATCGCCAGCGTTTTAGATCATGGGAGAGAAAAAATGGCCAAACATACGTGGAGTTGGCAAGAGACCTGTCAACACACTTTAAGCGGTGGTTAAGCGCCCTTGACGTCACCTCTTTTGAGGATCTGTGTGACTTAATGATTTTGGAGCAGTTTAAAAATTGTCTTCCGGATCGTATTGCGACATACATCACAGAACGGAGAAACACTACTGCGGCTGAGGCTGCTGTGTCAGCTGATGAGTATGTGTTACTCCATAAGAGCAGTTTCAAAGAACGCTCTGTGGCACGTGATGGTTTTGGTTGGAGAGGAATCGGTTCTGATGCTGTTTCATATGAGATGCGTTCAAGGAGAGTGGGTTTTTCGAAACCTGACTTTAAAGCAGGTGGTAACTTGAACAGCAGTGATGGCTGTAACTATTGTCGTGAGAAAGGACATTGGAAGGCAGATTGTCCTTTGCTAAAAGTTAAAACTAAGGGAATGAGAGCTTATGTTAAACCTGCTGCATTTGCTGCTCCTGTTAAAAACTGCTGTGCTGCTGAGTTGCTAACTTCTCACTCTTGTGAAGTGGATGTTTTGGCAGCCTATGTTCCCTTCATACGAGAGGGGTTCGTGTCACTGGTAGACAGTGATGTGAAAGTCCCAATAAAGATTTTGAGGGATACAGGTGCCTATGATTCATACATTGTTGACTCTGTTTTGCCTCTGTCTGAGGAGTCTGATACTGGTGACAGTGTTCTCAGTCGTGGGATGGGATTGAAAATTCTCCCTGTTCCTTTGCACAGGATGGTTCTCAGCTGTGAGCTGGTTAATGGCGAGGTAGCTGTTGGTGTGCGTCCAGCGTTGCCTATTGATGGTGTCCATTTTATTTTGGGCAACGGCTTGGCTGGTAGCCGAGTTTGGACCGATTCTCATCCCGCACCTGTGGTTACATCTTGTCCAACTGAGTCTGTGTCTGACGAGAGCTCCAGGGTGTTACCAGAAGTCTTTTCATCCTGTGTGATTACACGTGCTATGAGCAAAGTAGACCCTGACATGTCATCTGACATCAACAGTGATGATGTACTTTTGGAGGTCCCATCTCTGTCTGAGCTTCCGGTGTCGCTGTCACACTGTGAGGTGTTAAAGGAGCAACGTAGCGATTCTTCTTTGAAAGACATATTTGAACGTGTTTTGCCTGGCTCTGAGATAAATAGTGCTGCAAATGGATACTTCTTAAGTAATGAGTTGTTGTTCAGAAAATGGGTTCCTGTTGATGAGGATGGTGTGAAAAATGATGTTTTCCAGATGGTGGTGCCAACTAAGTTTCGTTCCCTTGTTTTGAAAGTGGCACATGACGAGTGTGGACATTTTGGTGTCCGGAAAACATACTTGAACATCTTGAAACATTACTTTTGGCCACGGGTCAAAAGGGATGTGGCCGCATACATTAAAACCTGCCATGTGTGCCAGTTAACTGGAAAACCTAATCAGAGGATCAAGCCTGCACCACTGCAGCCTATCCCAGCTTTGAGTGAACCCTTTACACATCTCATTGTGGACTGTGTGGGTCCGTTGCCGTGTTCCAAGTCCGGTTGTAAATATCTGCTCACGGTAATGTGTCAGACCACCAGGTATCCAGCTGCCTATCCTTTGAGGTCGATCACGACCAAGGCTGTGGTTAAGGCCTTATCACAGTTCATATCTATATTTGGTATCCCTAAGGTGATCCAGAGTGACCAAGGGTCAAATTTTTCGTCTCATTTATTTGGGCAAGTGTTGAAGATGTTGCGCATTAAACAGAACCAATCATCGGCCTATCATGCGCAAAGCCAGGGGGCCTTGGAAAGGTTCCACCAGACTCTTAAGTCTCTTCTACGTGCATATTGTACGGAGCTAGATAGAGACTGGGAGGAGGGGCTTCCATGGCTGATGTTGGCTGCAAGGGAGGCTGTACAGGAAAGTACAGGCTTCAGCCCTAATGAGTTGGTCTTTGGACATTCTGTGCGTGGGCCCTTGTCAGTGTTGAAAGATGGCTGTGTTGACACTGAGCCGCCAAGGAGCCTAGTTGACTATGTCAATGGATTTAGACATCGTTTGTTTGTTGCTGGTAGTATGGCACAGGAAAAGTTGTGCGTGTCTCAAGGTAAGATGAAGAAGCTGTATGACCGTCGTACAGAGCGACATGAGTTCAATCCAGGAGACCAGGTTTTGTCACTTATGCCTATTATTGGTTCACCATTTCAGGCTAAGTACACAGGTCCATACACCGTCACAGAGAAAAGGTCTGACTTGAATTATATCATAGCAACACCAGAGCGGAAGAAAACCAAACGTCTTTGCCATGTGAATCTCCTGAAACCATACTATAGGCGTGAAATTGACACAGACCTAGATCAGGAGGTGAAAGATGGTGTTCATCCAGCTCTTACTGTGACTTCGGAGGGTTCGGTGCATGAGGGAGATGGAGTGCCAGAACCTGACGATAGTCTGCTGTATGGAAGGTTGAAAAACTCAGAATCACTTTGTAATTTGGACAAGTTGCTGGCTCATTTGTCGGAGTCGAAGCGGGAGCAGTTGTCAGAGTTGGTACGCAAGTATCCGTGTTTGTTTGGCGACATTCCTTCACAAACTGATTGGGCGGAACATGATATTGATGTTGGAGATGCAAAGCCGATAAAGCAACACTTTTACCGCATGGCACCATCTAAACGTGGTTATTTGGATGCTGAGGTTGAGTACATGCTTCAGAATAATATTGCTGTACCATCGTCATCTAGTTGGGCTTCACCGTGTATTTTGGTGCCCAAACAGGATGGAACACCTAGATTCTGTACAGATATGAGGAAAGTGAATTTTGTGACAAAATCCGACTCATTTCCTCTGCCACGTATGGATGATTGCATTGATCAGGTGGGGTCCGCCAAGTTTGTTAGCAAATTCGATTTGCTTAAAGGTTATTGGCAAGTACCTTTGTCCAAGCGGGCGCAAGAAATATCTTCATTTATCACACCGTCTGGCCTGTATTCCTACAAGGTGATGCCATTTGGGTTGAAGAATGCCCCTGCAACATTTCAGCGTTTGATGAACCGTGTCGTGTCTGGGTTAAAAGGCTGTGCTGTGTATCTTGATGATTTGGTCATATACAGTGATACCTGGCACTCACATCTTCAGCGCATCCGTGCGTTGTTTGACCGTTTGGCCGAAGCACAGCTCACCATTAATTTGGCCAAATCTGACTTTGCAAGAGCTACAGTGACATACCTCGGTCGTGTGGTGGGAAATGGTAGTGTAGCGCCAGTCCAGGCCAAGGTTATGGCAATAGCTGGATATCCAAAACCCACAACAAAGAAGGAACTCCAAAGGTTTTTGGGTTTAGTGGGTTACTACAGGAGTTTTTGTAAAGACTTCTCCACCATTGCGTTTCCCCTCACTGAACTGCTTAAAACCAAGGCGAAATTTGATTGGTCGTCTGGATGTCAGACTGCTTTTGATAACATAAAAATGATGTTATGCTCTTCTCCTGTTCTAGCTGCTCCTTGTTTTGATCGAGCGTTCATGCTCCAAGTAGATGCCAGCCAGGTGGGAGCAGGTGCCGTCTTGCTCCAGGGAGACCACCAGGGGGTGGTGAGGCCAGTTAGTTTCTTCTCAAAGAAGTTTAACAGCTACCAGGGAAATTATTCTGTTATTGAGAAGGAGGCTTTGTCTCTCATTTGGGCATTACAGCATTTCAACGTGTATGTAGGAGCGGGAGGGCCAACTTTGGTTTATACAGACCACAATCCTCTGACGTTTCTGCATTCTCTTAGATGCCCAAACCAGAGGCTGACAAGGTGGTCCTTATTTCTTCAGGCCTACAACCTTGATATTAGACATATTAAAGGAACAGACAACATTATTGCTGATGCGCTATCACGCGCCCCTCTGTATTGATTAGTCACTAGTGTGACTGGCTAGAATGATATATTGTCCTGTTGTACTGTTTCATACACCTGTTCTTTCTGTGCCACCTTCTTAAATTGCTTCTCAGGTACCGGGGTTGCTGATGATGGGGTAGAAAGCTGCGGGAAGAATATTCAGTGCTAAGGTCGTATATTATTTCTGTTATTTGTTTTTGTTTGCCTTTTGTTTGTTAGTTAGTCCTTTTGAGTAGTGGTATTTGTTCTGGTAGGATGGGTTTAAAGTATGCCGGTGTTCCCTTGGGACACCGACTTTAAGGGGGGGGGGTGTGACGGCCCCTGCCTCACTACTGAGATGCCAGTGTGGATTTGGCCATTCATTCTTTCCCTGTGTCCTTGAAGGTATCACGGGAGAGGATGCCTGATGCAGAGCACCTGATGCCTGATGCAGAGCACCTGATGCTGGCGCGTCCGGAGTATAAAAGCCCCAATCAAGTGCTGCTCAGCCCTCTTTTCCTTCACCTGGACTCATACCTGTCAGAACCTGCCGGGCTGCCTTTGTTTGACTTTTCTTTAGTTTCCACTTACAACACATCACACATCCACATCTACATTACTGATGTTACTGACTGACACACTCCACATTTGTAGTTATTTCTGTATATTCTTAATTTATTTGTAATAAATATCTTTAATTTACAATCAATCACTGCGTCCTTTCCCGTATTTGTCATGGCCTAGGAGCCGGTCTATGACAGACATAGCGTTCTATGTTGGCATCCTGCTTTCTCACGCTAACTCGGCTGTAAACCCAGTTGTGTACGCGTTCAAAATACCAAAGATCAAAACGGCGTACCTGAAGCTCTGGAGACAGCGTTTTACATGTGGAGAAGAAAATCAAGGATCTCAGACAAGCCAGACGACGGACAACAATCTCAGTAGTAACATGAATAGTGTGCCCAAAAGTGAGTGAAGGAAGACCTCCCTGTTTGCTTGCTCCTCTGTTCTTGTATGATGACAATGATTGATACAACTTTTTTTTTGACTCATCAGTACGCATTTTATTTCTCTGTCTCATGTTTTTATTTTAGAAAATTCAGTTGATGGTCCTATTTTCTTTGGTAGTTTATCAGTTTATTATATTATCAGATACACTGTATTTTATATAGGTTTTGTGGTTAGTTGAGCCTGTTGTTCTTTCATTTTTAAAATCTCTATACAGCTTTATATAGTTTTATTTTATACTGTACATATATTTTGTGTTTTATATTTTGTCTACTACGTGTACAGTTTCTACTGTCTGTACTATCTCTGTATTGGATACACAAGATGATCATCAAAACAAGTGTACTACCTAAAATGTGTTCCATTAAAGAAGTAGTTTCAAGCCCACCAGGAAGTGAGAATTTCTGTAACATATGTATCTGAGAGACAAAAATACTTTGTAACTTGAACTTCCGCTCCTAGACTTGTACAGGTGTTGTTATAGCCAGCAGTTAAATAAAAATCATTATAACAACTGATTTATTATCATTTCCCACTCTTAAACCACACTCCCCAATGTGCCAGAGAGAGATTTGAGAGATTTATTTACATATATCTTCATTTGAAAGGATAAAAATAAGCTTTAATATACGAGGTCTGTGCAGAATAGTTAAAACAGAAAGATTTGTTTTCTGCATGGTTAGAATGAGGTATGTGAGAAGCATTTCCCTTCATTACGAGACCGACTTTGCCGCAGAAAAATGACCACACCTCTGCACAGCTGCTATTTATGTCCTGATTAGCCACAAATGTAGTACGCCTACACTCTTAACCCAGATAAGTTGAGTTTACTAGAATTTTGCATGGAAACCGGTTGCACTAAACAAGTTAAGTTTTAATGTCAAACTAAACAGGTCAAGTTGAATCAACTTAGAACCTTAATTGCACGAGTAGACATAATTAAGCTAACATTAGTAGTCTTTACTCAAAAACTTAAGTTATATGAAATTATTATTTTAAGTTAAATAAACATAAACATATGTAACAAATGACAAAAAACTTTTTAGTTACTGCTACTTAAAGTCATTCGTTAATACAACTAATGTATTTTCTTCTAATTTAATTAATTATACTATTGTGATTTTGAGATTTTATTGTTTCAATAAACTGCATTGAAGGGAAGAAATGAAATAATACATTTAAATTTGCCAATGTATTTTATTGACAACAAATAAACTTGTTTGAAATATGAACACACAGCATTAACATTATCTGCTATAGCCATGCGAATGACTGGATACATATAGACAGGCATTAAAACTGTATAAAAGCCTCTAAAACTCCAACTTCACTGGATAAAAACTGTTAACTTTGTTAACTATGTAATGTACAAGGTAACGGGGTGATTTCACAACAATGACCGGCTAGCTGTACATTATCCTGCTTATTACATGGCTACTTACTTAAATCAAAAACACTACAATGTCCGACAACAGAACTCAGCCGTAGCTGCGGTATATTAAACATAGCAACAGTCTGCTATAAAGAAATCGACTATTCAACAAAGCCGTGTAATTAATCAAATGAAGTACATACATACACTTCTACATCCTGTACTGTAGAACACACGTAGGTGGATAAGCTGACTCTGCATCTAAGACCTAAACATCATATACAAGCATGCATACTGTACATATAGTGGTCACATATTCATTATGCTACAGAACTATCATCCTCATAACAATAGACAAGCAACAGAATGTAAACATTTGTACTCAGACAGATACAGGTAGACAAAAAAAAGGCGCAGCTCAAACATTTTTTATATGGGAGCACCTTGTGGATTTTGTGTGTGTATGTGTGTGTGTGTGTGTGTGACATAATCAGACATAATAATTCATCGAGATTCAAATTATATCATCATAGTAATACATCACAGAAAGTATCGAGAGCCATACTGTGGATTAAGTATTATTTTAGTTGCATATAATGATACATGATTATAAAAAGGCTCACCCTTAACCTCTAGCAATGACCTACGAGTTCTGTCTTCAAGCCAATTAAGGCCTCCCAAGGAAAATTACCAAGTACTTGTAGACCTCCCAAACCCTGTAGAGGTTTAGAGGGCTCTTTGACAGAGGTCGCAGGTCACATGACAAATGGCCAAAAACTCTGCCTCGGTTTTACAGGAGATGGAGCAAAAAGACCAGATGCGCTAACTACCCTATCTGGACAGGACAAAGGTAAAACCTCAGATGACAAAAGAGGGAAAACCCATATTGCCCCGTCCGTCTGGAGGTGGAGGAGGATAGGTGTCTTCGGGAGGAGGAGGATAGGTGTCCAGATCAGGGTCCACTTTAGACAGCTCCTTTAACAACTTAAACAGAGGAGAATAGGGAGATGGTGAAAGGGGTAATGATGGTTTATCTGACTTCATTTTAGGAGTTATTTTAGGCATTTGTTTGCTGTAACTCTTCCTTTCTTTCAGACACTTTATATGTTTTTCTATTTCCAATAAATCTTTCCCCTTAATCTTCTTTCTATCCCTTATTTTCTTCTCCACTTTTGTTGATCTGTTCTCTAGCTTCTCCAATTGATTTATGCTGAATGAGCCTCCAGAAGGAAACCCACAATCTTTATATAGAAAAATATTCTATGCTTTCCTCTCCGTATTTGGATCTCATGGCATCGATATATCCTCCCTCAGGTGGAGATTCCTGAGGTTTACTCTTCCCTGATCCCATTCTGGACTTTCAGGGTACATGTACACGTCACTTTACAACACGGGGCGTCCCTCCTGAGGTCTAGGTTACTATAGCTTAACGAAGATAAAGCTGTAAGGCGGAATGAATCTCGCTTCAGGTGCGGTCACTTTCCCCTTTTCTCTGAGTCAACAGACTTCGACAATTTCTTCAACCAATTGCTTCATATGTTTCATACATATGTTTTCTTTTAAGCACTGTGCGTGAACAACAGCCACCCAACACAAATACTTCTTAGGTCAAGAAACTACAACGTTCAAAACTAATTTAATTTTGAACATCCATTTCTATTTTCCAGTTCTCCTTTTTTATCACTTGCTCTATGGAGGACAAAAAAATGCCACAAAGAATCTCAAATCACATCAGGAATTTACTTAAACCCAAAATCCACAACAATCCAGTTATTACTAGACAAGTGGACATTATTATGAAACTCAAGAAACCTCAATTTCAATGTTCTATTTTAATTATTTATATTATACTGGGTTTCAACATCGTTATCACAATGATTAAAAGACATCAGAATTTCAATGTCTCACCCGGTTAATAGTTGATTCGTTGGACTCAATCAGGTCCTTTGGATCCCAGTAGAGACGGTCCAGAGTCGCTGGAGATCGGTCCTGTCGTCTCTTAACTTGTAAAGGTACAGGCAGGAGGTTTCTCCTGGATGATCAGTCACCGGTCTCCCGTCGTCTCAGGACGATCTTCCACGGAATCCTGCTGACAACGCCAAATTGTAATGGAAATTCTGTCAATATTCCAAGATAAGTCCTAATGAACGTTGAAATCAAGATCCCAAACAGATGAAATGTCTTTGTTGTATTTTATTCTTGCAAGAAGAGGCACTGGTTATACAGAGTCGCACAAAGTCTGCAGAAGAGTGCTCTCCAGGAGATTATTACAATGTGAATATATAGAAATCTACAACAGGGACTGCGTGAAAAGGAGTTGTTTTGCACAGATAAGGAGTTGTTTTACTCAGACAGTGTCCCAGTAAAAGTCAACACTCAGTACTTTCCCACTACATGAGACGAAGAGCACACAGACAGTAACTTTCCACTGTTGCATAAAGAGACATCATTACATACAATGTAATTTTCCATTACAATAGTAATACCTCACCAACTATTATAAATAAATGTGTCACATTTGGTCTTGTAACGCTAGATCTTCGGTCATGGTAGTTATTTAGTAACTAGGTATGATCATTTAGGAAATAGTCTAAAAAAATGAGTCTGAATGAAATCATCCTACAGGGACAGGCGTGCCCAGATGTGCCCAACATTGAAACCGCCCCCTCTGGGTTAGCACACCTGGTGAGTGGGCAGATGAGTTTCAGAACCTCCCTACCAAACTTTGTCTATAAAATATATCCTCCCTGGGAAGCAATATGGATTCTCAAAGGTTCCCATTTTGTCTCTGCGTTACTTCAACATCTTCATAATCTTCACTCCTGTGGCTGCACCATCCTCTTCACCTGACGTCTCTGTAGACTCAGCTGCTAGCCACAGATACATGCAAGTATAATGCTTACTCTCTACTAACCGGGTGAATTCAAATTTACAACGGGCCTCTTTGTGAACTTGCTTCATAAGCTTCCAGCTGAAAAACTTGAGTAGGTTTACTATATGAAGCAAATCTTTGCTGGGATGGTGGAGTCTCCTTCAGAAGTTTCTAAAATGTTTGTAAATGTTGCCTATATTATCATATTTAGATAGCACAATGTAGTCTGATAAATGGGTACTGTAGATAGACAGAGGAAAAAAGGTTCATGTTGATGAATAGATATTCTAAATCTGACAACGGGGGGAAATGAGAGCTACATATTTATTTAGCACCAAACAATTGCAAGGACTTCAGTGTTTGTGTGGACAAAACTATCAATAGTTTCAATAAACAGCGTGAATGGATTTAATCTGCATGCGTCATTACGCACAGTGAACCATGGCTACAGTACATGCTTCCAAAATGAGCACAGTAACCTCTTTAGTTTATTATTGTCCCAGTTTATGAGTTTCATATCACAGCATGTGTGGTGTCCTCCTGGACGCAGCACGCGCACATGCAGTCACATCCAGTTACTTAACAAATCGCTCTCTTGTCCCTCGAAAATTAAACAGCACACTAACGAGCAAAGCGCATTTCAGCGATAAATGTTCAAAAATGAGTTGATTTTAATGTGATGAACTAAAAGGAGCAGATGTTTCTACAACAAGTCAAAACAAACGGACTCAGGCTGCATCCACACAGAAGAACGTGCCTGGTTTGATTACACATGGACGTCCTGACGTCAGCTCCTAATAGTTCCATCGTTTCCATGGTGCACAACTAAAATGGATTTCTAGCATTTTATGAAATTTGGCCCGGTCGCCATTTTTTTTTTTGTATTTTTAAAGTAAAATGAGGAAGATTTGATGCCCTCAAACCAAAATAACAGTGTTTTCAAACCACTACACTGATTATTAACCCATTCCACAGCTCTCCTGGGATATTTAACACATTCTGTCCATCAAATAATCATTTTACACGGAGAAATCGTCCAATGAGTTGAATGTTTAAATGTTTTCACCAAATAATAATGAACAAATGTTTTTCCGACAGGCCTATTAACATGGTGTGAACTGTTCACCCTTAAACTCACAAAGTTACGCTTATTTCTACGCTGAGAAAACTTTTAAGGCTTTTAAGGGGGTGAATCAATAAATAAAATGATCAAATAAATGTAAAGTTGTCTTACCTGGCCCGTTGTCGTCCAGCTCACGGGCGACTCAAATCAGCAGATGCTCCTCCTTGATCAGTGGTCTGCTGAGGGCCATTTTCAGGCTCCTCGGTTTTCCACTATAGTTGCTTGATCCGGTAGTTTAGTTTTCCAACAGATGCATTTTCAGCAGGTTCTCTCAGCGGTTTCAAACTCCAAGAGTTTTCTTCACAAAAGGTTTTCAACTCTTAAGTGCCAAAGTCCAAATGCAAAGAGATAATCAGAATGATTGTCGCGGTCCGCTTGGAAAGAACCAATCAGACGCCTCCCTGCCTCCCTGCCGGTACTCTACCCTTGGCGTGCACCAGCCTGAACTCAAAGCGCTTTGCCGCCGCAAGTTTACTGGAGAATGGAAGCGAAAACTAAGCCAAAAGTAGCACTGCCGCGGTTACTTGTCATGAGGTAGCGTTGTTGAGTTGAGGTCCTCTCTCCGCTCTGTGTCTGTGAAGTAGTTACGATGCGGCGGTGCTCGTGCATGTGTTTGGGGGGCGTTGCCTTGGAAGGAGCCCCGAGGCGAAGGGGTGGGTTTAGACGGAGCTCCTGAGGCGAAGCTACTTTCCAATTATGCTAGCTTTCCAACATCGTCGACCCTATCTTTGAGTTACAGCACTTCCGGAGTTAATTTTACCCAAACCACGATCTTCTCCTAAAGCCACTAAGTAGTTGTGTTGCCTAAGCCTAACCAAGTCAATCTATTCCTAAACCTAACTAAGTTTTATTTTGAAAAGACTGGAGCAGAAATTTACACATGCGTGATGTGTTGCTGGACATGCGTAGGAAAACACACAAAAATACGTTGTTGAAAGAAAAAAAAGGGGGAAATTCGTGTCTATCTCCACAATTCAAATTTTGCAACTATTTCACGAACTGCCGTGAGACTGTGTTGTGATAAAACACTCACAGCAGGTCACTGTAGAGCATCTTTGAGCCTCCGTCAACCCTGTCAGTCACAATAGGCCTACTAACACAGGAAGTGGTAAAAACAAGACAACAAGGAAACTAACATTGATTCATCAGCAATACGTGGGTACATGTGTTGTTATAAGTGTTTTTAATAGAAGAGCTCTATTGAACACAGAAAGCCAAACTGGAAAATGAAATAGAGCATTTTCAGCGTTATGGTGCTTTATTTTGGTGCACACCTGCCTCTTGTGTGTTTTCTTCTCAGATGTCTGTAGTAGTACAGAGTTGTGCAAACCATCATCTCTACTCTTATTGGATTCGTTGGTGAGCTCACTGGATCCTTATTAACTCCATAACCATCAACGTATTGGTTAAGCTCATTTGTTTTGCATTTATACCAAAACACTGACGCTGTCACAACTCAGGAAAAGCAGGACGGGACCCAGACGCAGACAAAGCAGGCAGACCGGATCAGTTCAGTGGTTTAATGAAGGTTTCTCTGGGTTCTCCGTCTTCCTCCCACAGTCCAAAGACATGCAGGTTAGGTTAATTGTTCACTCTAAATTGCCCATAGGTGTGAATGTGAGTGTGAATGGTTGTCTGTCTATATGTGTCAGACCCGTGATAGGCTGGCGTCCTGTCCAGGGTGTACCCCGCTTTGGCCCAATGTCAGCTGGAATCGGTTCTAGGCCCCCGCGACGCCGAATAGGATGAGCAGTTACAGATAAGGGATGGATAACTTGACCATCTAGATGACCAGATGGGGTTAATTTTCACTGATTTACAGTATATACTGCTTGCATTGGAAACAAGACAGCAGAAATAGAATTTCGTACTAAAATGTGTACCAAAATTTGCAATTCACACCTTTTCTTCATAAACACAACATCAGCAGCACCAGTTTAGCTGCTTTCAGTGCAAGTGGTTCTGTTTGGTGTGTAGCGAAATACATTTTGCATCAAGGATGTGGCTTCCTCTGATTTGTGCAGACAGCTTGTTCTTTAGTGACTCACATAAACCACTGCAATGTTACATTTTTGTTGTCAGGTCTGTAGATAGATAGTTCTCTTGGGGTTTTTGTCTTCACTTCCTGTCTTTGTGTGTTTTCCAGCCTTTTTGATTGTCTGCTCCGCACTGATCAGTTTCACCTGTCCCTCATTAGTCCTGGACTCACCTCACCTCCTGTGCACCTGTTCTCACTTCCCCAGTTAGTCCGTCACTGCTAATACCGTTGTTTATTCGTTGCAAGAAGTTTTGTTTGCCTGTATCTGCAAGCTTTCTGCTCTGTTAAAATATCTTTGTTGAATCTGCCTGTCTCCGAGTCTGCATTTGGGTCCTTCCTGTCTGTTCGGCCCCTGCACCGTAACATTAACCGCTGAAAGACCAAGGACTTCCTCAAAGGTTTCACAAGAGCGAGATAAATGATAGATGGCAAAGCACAGCACATTCAGGCTCAGACTCACATTCAGACACGCTGCACACCATTAACTATCAAACATCAGACAGATAGGAGGCACAATGGATTTGGGAGAAGTGATCTACACGTTGTTGGAGGTGCTCATCGCTGTCAGCTGCTGTCTCGGTAACATGTTGGTTATTTTGGCGCTGTGGACCAGTAAAAGCATTCAGCAGCCCACCTTCTGCCTCATTGTCTGTCTGGCTGTGGCTGATTTCATGGTCGGCTGCGTGGCCATACCGCTGGCTGTGATGGTGGACGGACGAGTGAAGACTTCATTCCACGGCTGTCTCTTCATCAGCTGCGTGGTCATCCTGTTGACCCTCGTCTCAGTTTTGTTTCTCGCCGCTATTGCAGTGGACCGCTTCCTCCGGGTGTTTATCCCTCTCAGGTAAGATTATTCAGACTAACGCTTCCTGGTTCAGTGTGCAGAGGAAAGTAAAATAGCACTACCAGGGTCAGGGTTTCAATATTATGCTGAAATTTTGTATCACTGTGGTCAGAACACACAAATACATAAATAATTGTTGATGAAACCAATCATTACTGCATTTCTTTTCAGGTACAAAAGGACTGTAACACAGAGACATTCTTGGCTTGTGGTAGCAGCATGTTGGCTTGTTGCGATACCACTGAGTTTTGCTCCCATGCTTGGATGGTACAACCATGAAACCTTGTCCAATTCAGTCAACTCTACAATTACCTGCCAGTTTACAGCCGTGATCCCCATGTCATACCTGGTTTACTTCAACTTTTTCCTTTGCACCCTCGCACCTCTGTTGATGATGACCGTATTGTACGGCTACATTTTCTGCACCATCCGAGGAAACCTTCGAGAGAAACCGGGCAACGGTGCCCAAAAACAGTCTCAGAACTACCTGAAGAAAGAGAAACAGCTGGCGGGATCTCTGTCTCTGGTCTTGGCTCTGTTTGCCCTGTCCTGGATCCCTCTCCACATTATGAACTGCATTGCTTACTTTGGTGGGCCGAATAATGTACCAGACATAGCGTTCTATGTTGGCATCCTGCTTTCTCACGCTAACTCGGCTGTAAACCCAGTTGTGTACGCGTTCAAAATACGAAAGATCAAGATGGCGTACCTGAAGCTCTGGAGACAGTGTTTTGCATGTGGAGAAGAAAATCAAGGATCTCAGACAAGCCAGACGACGGACAACAATCTCAGTAGTAACATGAATAGTGTGCCCAAAAGTGAGTGAAGGAAGACCTCCCTGTTTGTTTGCTCCTCTGTTCTTGTATGATGACAACGATTGATACAACTTTTTTTTTGACTCATCAGTACGCATTTTATTTCTCTGTCTCATGTTTTTATTTTAGAAAATTCAGTTGATGGTCCTATTTTCTTTGGTAGTTTATCAGTTTATTATATTATCAGATACACTGTATTTTATATAGGTTTTGTGGTTAGTTGAGCCTGTTGTTTTTTCATTTTTAAAATCTCTGTAAAGCTTTATATAGTTTTTTATTTTATACTGTACAGATTTATTTACATATATCTTCATTTGAAAGGATAAAAATAAGCTTTGATATATGAGGTCTGTGCAGAATAGTTAAAACAGAAAGATTTTTTTCTGCATGGCTAAAATTAGGTATGTGAGAAGCATTTCCCTTCATTACCAGACCGACTTTGTCGCAGAAAAATGACCACACCTCTGCACAGCTACCACAAATGTGGTACGCCTACAAACACGCACTGTACCATTGTCAGCAGCTATAGAACAATATCACAATCACACTTTACCTAAAGAAACACATGGCGTTCTAAAATGCTGTAATGCATTTCTTTATCACTTTTAGTACTTTAACTTTAGTAGAAAGTAGAAACTTTGCAATCATTTATAACCAATTTCCACCAGCTGTATGCATGTTAACATCAAATAGTAATACCTCACCAACCATTATAAATAAATGTGTCACATTTGGTGTTGTAACGCTAGATCTTCGGTCATGGTAGTTATTTAGTAACTAGGTATGATCATTTAGGAAATAGTCTTAAAAAGTGAATCTGAATGAAATCATCCTACAGTGACAGGCGTGCCCAGATGTGCCCAACATTGAAACCGCCCCCTCTGGGTGAGCACGCCTGGTGAGTGGGCAGAGGAGTTTCAGAAACTCCCTACCAAACTTTGTCTATAAAAAATATCCTCAGTGGGAAGCAATACGGATTCTCAAAGGTTCCCATTTTGTCTCTGCATTACTTCAACAACATCTTCATAATCTTCACTCCTGTGGCTGCACCATCCTCTTCACCTAACGTCTCTATAGACTCAGCTGCTAGCCACAGATACATGCAAGTATAATGCTTACTCTCTGCTAACCGGGTGAATTCAAATTTACAACGTGCCTCTTTGTGAACTTGCTTCATAAGCTTCCAGCTGACAAACTTGAGTAGGTTTACTATATGAAGCAAATCTTTGCTGGGATGGTGGAGTCTCCTTCAGAAGTTTCTAATCCTTTTGTAAATGTTGCCTATATTATCATATTTAGATAGCACAATGTCGTCTGATAAATGGGTACTGTAGATAGACAGAGGAAAAAAGGTTCATGTTGATGAATACAGTATATATTCTAAATCTGTACAGTATGTTGTCTTTATGTTTTTGCACACATTACAGCTCCATACATACAACATAAAGTTAAACATGTGATAAAGCTAAAAATGCTGTATGTACTATATTTACACTGTATCCCCAAAACATGCATCATTCTGTGACATTTTACATTTTTGCACACATTGATGATGCCACTGTCATCCCCTCTCTCTGCTCCTGGGTGTGACCCAGGTCGTTTGTGTGAACTGTCCTGACCAGGGTTCAACCCAGGTTGACTGGCTTGGTTTGAATTGACAAACGAAGGGTTGGACCAGGGTTCATCCCTGGTCATTGGTGTGAAAGGGGTATAACCCAGCCAACATTTGTATGTGGGGCCCATGTGGGTAGTAAATGGGCTGAAAAATGGGCCCTATATGGGATTGTCCATGGGTTCCATAATGGCCCCATGCCAATTGCCCTTGTGGGTTTCATGCAGGAGTACACTGGGTGTTAATGGGCCCAATCTGGGCAACATAAACCAAAACCCATCTCGGCCCCATGTAATTCCCACATAGAACTTATTACATAAATTCTATGTGGGAATTACATGGGGACTACATGGGCTGAAATATGGGTTGTAAGTGGGTTTGTCCACAGTATCCATGTTGGCCCCATGCACTAATTTCCCAGTATTGACCCAACAAGGACCCATACGGGTATGTAGGACCAACTTAGTTGACCCAAGTGGGCGCCATTTGTGTTGCCCATTCTGAGCCCATGCACTAATTTCCAATTGGTGACACACCTAGAACCCACTTGGGTAGCCAACATGACTTAGTTGATCCAAGCGGGCCCCAGATAAGATGCCCATTTTGTGCCAATACCCACTTGTTACCCAGGTACCCCCAGCAAAACCCATGTGGGGCCCACATAACAATGTTGGCTGGGAAGTCAACCACCACTTTTACTCCAGCTACTTCCAGTCACTACTTTCATTTGGTTTATTCCTCTAATAACATACTTCTCCTGCCATATTCATATTCAAACTTGCAAAATAGCCTCGTCCATAGGATCCGTCTGGATGCCATGGTAACAAATTAAGTTGTTATGTAGTCCAACAAGTTGATCATCTACTGTGTGTTTGCAGTAATTGCACAATAGCTGCCTCTCCTCTGTCAGTTACTTCTTCGCTGTACTTCGACCTAGTGATGTGTTGGTCGCGAACGAGCAGGTTCAAAGAGCCAGCTCTTTTAAGTGAACGATAAGAGCCGGCTCCTGTTCGAGAGCTGTTTTTTTTCTTTTTTTCTTTACTTAATTCAAGGTAAAATGATAGGACCATCTTTTCCGCGCGGTCTACAGGTACAGAGCAGGAGTGAGAGGAGGAGAGAAAGAGAGAGAGGAGTGTGATGCGAGAATAGCAGAAAAGATGAGTGACAGTCGGAAACGAAGCAGCATGTAAAATTATGGTATTCTGGAAATTACAAGGTTTAGTATAATTATATTATATAATTTAAGTGATATATGCTCACACATACTAATCAAAAATCAAAACATCGCTAAATTTGGCTGAATTATAAAAGGCAGAAGTGGTAAAACGAAGAGCCGTTTGGGAGCCGAAAAAGCCGGCTCTTCTTGGTGAGCTGAGCCAAATGATCTGGCTCACTAAAAAGAGCCAGAATTCTCATCACTACTTGACTGGCTTGGTTTGAATTGACAAAAGGAGGGTTATTGGAGCAGGGTTCAACCCTGGTCATTGGTGTGAAAGGGGTATGAGTCAACCACCACTTTTACTCAAGCTGCTTCCTGTCACTACTTTCATTTGGTTTATTCCTCTAATAACAATAACAATCC
Source organism: Sebastes fasciatus (assembly GCF_043250625.1). Taxonomy (NCBI): domain Eukaryota; kingdom Metazoa; phylum Chordata; class Actinopteri; order Perciformes; family Sebastidae; genus Sebastes; species Sebastes fasciatus. Next base: position 27,839,654 of record NC_133795.1, read on the forward strand.
CCTGCCAAATTCATATTCAAACTTGCAAAATAGCCTCGCCCATAGGATGCGTCTGGATGCCAAGATAACAAATTAAGTTGTTATGTAGTCCAAGTTGATCATTTTTTAATTTGTATTTATTTGCACATATATAAAACTGCACAAAATCCAGTCAATGAAAAAACAACAACAAGAAATGTGTCAGGAGAGGTCAAGAAGCCACAGGCCTCCCCCCAACCCCAGGAGAAAAAAACAATAACAAAAAAGGAAGAAAGATCTAAACTAACATAATTTACATTTACATTAAACAACAACAAGAAGTACACAAAATGTGCAGAAAAACCTAACCAAACAGTGGAAAACAATACAATAAAAACAATGAAATAAATACAAAAAACAGTACAGAAGAAAAGAAAATGCATCTAAACATATCAAAAGATAATTAGACATCATTCATTGAATGTGATGCCTCAGCCATAGGATAAGCGTCTGGATGCCTAGATAACAAAGGTGTTATGTAGTCCAACAAGTTGATCATCTACTGTGTGTTTGTTGTAATTGCA